>NC_134840.1:15854262-16160512 GCF_965363235.1 Mytilus galloprovincialis
CTTTATTATAAGTTGTTCTAATTGTTATTTTTTTACTGTTTCTTTGTATTTGTTTATAAAAAATGCCCTATTATTTGTCATGAAAACTTTTCAATTGTGCAAATATTCTCATTCTTGCAAGTCTCAGGATTAGACAATTTACATGATCGTTAATATTGTACGAAGGTTGTAATGTCTTAGGGTAAAAGAGAGATAAAAGAGACCAGAGGGACAGTCAAGGGTGAGAGAGGGTCTACAAAACTTTTTAGAGCATAAACATATTATAATGCAGCCTCCCTGCTGTTAGAGTCGGCCACCAGATTACAGGTTAAAAAGAAAAGGGATTTATCAACTGGTATGATTTATTATTGTAAAATGTAAGGTCTAATTGGAATACCGTCGAACCATCACATTTTACAGCTTTATTTAACCTAGACACTAGAGGTCTATCTATTTTATATATGATTTAGAAATAAAGACAGAGCATATAACAGTTTTGATTATTTATTTGACAATTTAAAGGGCGGTGAGAATGGCTGTACAGGCTCTGTTACTGGTTTGGTTTGGTTCCCGGCATGGTTGGTCTATCTTATTCAATATATATATAACAATCCAGAGTCACCACTCTGTTAACTCCAACTAGTTTAAACACCACCGTTAGCGTATAGCTCATTCAGGCTTACAAAGGTGTCTCAATCAAAGAACACCTATAAAAGTATGTAGTCTCAAATCAACTTCTTACTATTGTCAACAAGACATCTATTTTATTAATACTTAAAATATTGGTACAATTTAAACCCTTTGCACCCAAATCACCGAGATTTGCTCCTAACTTGTCACCGAGATCTGCTCCCAACTTGTCACCTAGATTAGCTCTCAATGTCACCGAGGTTGTCTCTGTGCACGAGTCTGATCATAGGTACAGCACTACATGTGACTAAAAATCTGTCAATTTCTATTTGTTCCATATGTTATTTTCTGGATAACAGTTTATGGCAATAAAGATTAGTAACCAAGGAATCTGATAATACCAAAGATGGGAGATATACTTCTTCTACTTTTTTTTATTTGAACATTTTGTCCAAAAAAATGGTTAAATTTCGAACAGGAAACATTACATTCCACCATCGTAGATATATGCAAGGCTATGTATTAAATATGCTTAGTGAATAATGAACAGCGCTTTATGAAAATGAATAAAACTGATACATGAATGGCCATTTCTTGTACAACAGACATATTCTATCATTGAGTTAAGTCAGAAAATATCGTCAAAAAAACTAATCATGTTCATAACAGAGGTTTCCAAAAAAACGAGAGAGCTACAACTAAATAAAATTAATTGAATATTATCAAGCAAGCAGTTGAATTTAAGCACGTAGTCTTCAAAGAACAATGATCATGGACCAAATTGTCGATCAGGTTTTCGAGGTGTCCAGTTGTTATGAACTTAAAAATACGTTATAAATTCGTTGTTATCAATACAATGTGCTCCACCAAAATATGGAATGGAACATTCCAGTACACACAAGGTTATGACATAGTCATCATATCGATGTGACTACACACAGAGATGTGACCACCTAAACAACGTCGGTGTCCGTCCATAGAAGGCGTAAGTTATGAACGCTCGAAAAGATAGAGTAGCTAGTTTTAATGAATTTTCAATATTTTCGTGAACAGTATCAGTGTCAAATGAACTTTATATCAAAGTAAAGTAGCTATTAAATAAAAGTAATGTAATTGTCAGGGTTATAGTCTTTGCAGTTTGCAAAAATTCAGTTTTATATACCGTCTTGGCGGAAAGGGGCATTGTTTCCATAGTTTTGAACAAGACATATATTAATATTCAAACTTGAAATGAAACTTGTTCATTTTTTTAAGAGCCAGTCTGCCATAAAACCATGCAAAATCTCAAATTTCGTCCAAATTGGTAGTTATAACTGGGCAACATTATATATATTTCCAAAATCTTTGGGTATTTAGGAGTTAAGATAAAAAAATTTTTTTTGTAAATTCACACTATTTTTCATTTAACAGCCTTATTTGCATATTTGTGAATTATTAAAAAAAAAAATGCAAGAAAAATCACCATATTTAGGTACTTTTTAAAGGTCTGGATAATTGATATATCTCTTAAATATAGCATTATCTTGTTATATTTTGCAAAGAACATTATAAAAAAAAAAGAAAAAATGCATTTTGACATTTTTTTTACCTTTTGGCAGGTTGCCAGAGAGGTTCGTGCAACAGATGTATTAGATAACTTGCATGTAGTACATGTACTCAGTAGGTGTTTTCTCTCAAGATCATATTTATTTTTTTCAACTTTTAGGATTTTTTTAAAGGTGCATATCAGTTCTAAGACAAGTAAAAAAATTTAGCCTGGCAAATTTTGGGAAATTGGTAAAAAAATGCTCCCAAATATCTATAAAATGCACTAATTGTAATAGTTTTTGCCCCTTAATATTTTAACTAAAACTGATCAAAGTAGACTTATATTCCGGACAATAACTTTACTTTAAGTGTATAGATCTTTATGATTTTTTTCAGAGGGTTCAATACCACAAAAGGAAGGTTTGGATCGATTTTGGGGATGATGGTCCCAACCGTTTAGGAATTAAGGGCCAAGAAGGGGCCCAAAACAAGCATTTTATAGTTTAAGGATAATAATTTGTTTATAAGTATTTCAATTGCTCTGATATTGTATCATAATGTTTGAAACCACACGTAGAAGGTTTGGATTCATTTAAATGGGTCATGGGTTCAAAGTTAGGAATTAAGGGCCAAAAAGGGGCCAAAAAACAAGCATTTTTCTAGTTTCAAGACAATAACTTGTGTGTAATTGTATGGATCTCTCTCAAATTGTACCACAAAGCTCCATATAACAAAGAGGAGGCTGGGATTTAGTTTTGGAATAATTGTCCAAAATATGTAGGAATAAGGGGCCAAAAAAGGGCCAAAAAGAAGCATGTTTCTAGTTTCCAAAGAATAACTTGGGTTTAAGTATATGGATCTCTCTGTAATTGTACTACAAGGTTCTATACTTAAAAGGAAAGGATGGGATTGTGTTGTTTAAGGGTTATTCCTTAAAGGGGGTTTCAATAAATGGGGAGGGGATTTGTAAACAATTTTTTAAGGGATTTTTTTTTTTCAAAATTTTTCAAATTTCATATTTTAAAATTTTTCAAGAAGAAATCTTCAATTGCACAGTATTGTGCAATAGATTTGTTGATCTTTGACCACATTTAATTTGTAACAAAAACCTTTATTTTGTCAAAAATGCAATCACAATCCAAATTCAGACAGCATCAAGCTTGAATATTGTGACCAACTTTAATTTGCCCCAACTGTTCAGGGTCCAACCACTGCGGTTGTATAAAGATGCGCCCTGCGGAGCACCTGATTTTCACATACTTTCAATTGAGGACAGTCTTTTAAAAAGCTTGTTATATGAAACAGAGTTGTGAACATACTTATACTTCAACAAATCTTCCTCTTTGAAACTTTTGATTGGAATGCAACCAAGTATAGGGGCAATCACTCATTGAGTGTCTAGATTCGAAATAGGGCGTATGTAAAAAATGTAGCCATTTTTTTTCATCTACGAAAAAAGTTTATATGTGCATATATAATGTGCCATATAAAAGTTTTTGATTTACATCTCAGATTAAATAAAGATAAAAGAAAGACATTTGAGGTGACCCTACTTCTTCGAAAAATCGAAAGCTTTTCCAAAATTATCTTGAATGTTCCCTCTCCAAAGAACATCTCTTTCCTGTTTGTTGATACTTTGAGATTTTGATTTTAAGTCCCCTAACGGCTAACGTCTAAGTGGACTTAGGTTTGCACTGCGTTTGTCTGTCTGTCACACTGTCTATCTGTCATTTCGGCAAATCAAGACTTTTTGTGCTTGTAGATTTTGATTTGATATTTGGTTTATTGATTTATCATGACAAGTTACAGGTCGAATTCATTATTCACGCTTTAAGCTTTTCTCTTTGTTCAGTTGAAGCCCTTTCTCTAGAATTAAATTTTTGATGAAATACTTATTCATTAGAAGATTTCTGTTCAAACGAAAATAACTCATTTTTTTAAAGACAAAATGACATTTTGAATGTTTTTCCTTTTCTTTGGTATTTAGTGATTCAGTTTTGTTCCAGTCTGATATTTGTGTGCCGAGTTGCGGTCTTTGGACATAGGAAATTCACTTAGATAGTCAGAATTCAACAAGTTTGTTTTTGTTTTGCTTGAAGATTTTGTCTCGATATTTTTATGTAGTTTACACCATGACAAATTATAGATCAAGTTAAAATTTTGTTCCATTACAATGAATTTGTAACGGGTTGGGGACTATGTATTGTCATGTATTACTCACAGAATGCTTGTTTTTATCCAAAAAAATTATGATGCTGCAAAATTGTTTAATATTTAGTTAAAATAGATATTGATGACTTTATTACGTTAAATTTTTTCAGATCTATCAAACTTTTACTTTTTTTGCTAATACCTTCATCATGTTCATTCATGACTAAAAACTTGTATTTATACCATTTTGCACGTTTTTCTTTACGGTAGACCACCATAATATTACATGTATATCAACAGTAAAATTTTACCATTTTAATGACAATATAAAAAAGAAGATGTGGTATGATTGCCAATGAGACAACTGTCCACAAGAGACCAAAATGACACAGACATTAACAACTAAAGGTCACCGTACGGCCTTAAACAATGAGCAAAGCCCATACCGCATAGTCAGCTATAAAAGGCCCCTATAAGACAATGTAAAACAATTCAAATGAGAAAACTAAAGGCCTTATGTATATAAAAAATGAATGAAAAACAAATATGTTACACATAAACAAACGACTACCACTGAATTACAGGCTCCTGACTTGGGACAGGCACTTACATAAATAATGTAGCGGGGTTAAACATGTTAGCGGGGGATCCCAACCCTCCCCTAACCTAGGACAGTGGTATAACAGTAAAACATAAGAACGAATTATACAAATCAGTTGAAAAAGGCTTAACTCATCAGATAGACAAAAATACAAGTGGACGTGGTCGGGTAATTGTATGTCTGCTCAACAGTTTAACCATTTATCTGTGTATATTTGTTTTTAAACAACCGCAAAAAATGAAAAAATTTTGGTCGTATATTGGTATGACGTTGCCGTTGACATCGTCGTCGTCATCTAAAGATATTTGGTTTTCGCACTATAACTTTAGTATAAGTAAATAGAAATCTCTGAAATTTAAAGACAAGGTTTATGACCATAAAAGAAATGTTGGGATTGATTTTGGGAGTTTTGGTCCCAACAGTTTAGGAATTAGGGGCCAAAAAGGGTCCAAAATTAAACTGTTTCATTTCATCAAAAAATGAGTTATTGGGGTTCTTTGATATGCCAAATCTAATAGTGAATTTAGATTCTTAATTTTTTGTCCTGTTTTCAAATTGGTTTACATTAAGGTCCAGAGGACTTATTTTGATTTTAACAAAAATTCTTGGGGTTCTTTGATAATGCTGAATCTAAAAATGTACTAAGATTTTTTATTATGGGCCCAGTTTTCAAGTTGGTCCAAATCGGGGTCCAAAATTAAACTTTGTTTGATTTCAACAAAATTGAATAAATGGGGTTCTTCAATATGCTGAATCTAACCATGTATTTAGATTTTTAATATTTGTGCCCGGTTATCAAATTGGTCCACATTGAAGTCTAATGGGGTCTAAAATTGAACATTATTTGATTGCATCAAAAATTGAATTCTTGGGGTTCTATGATATGCTGAATCTAACCATGTATTTAGATTTTGGATATTGGACCACAATAGGTAAATGTCAAATTAAATTTTTTTAAGTTTTAAGTTTAAGTTCTTAGACCACACTCATTCTGTTGTGTCAACTATTTAATCACAATCCAAATTCAGAGCTATATCAAGCTTAAATGTTGTGTCCATACTTTGCCCCAATTGTTCAGGGTTCGACCTCTGCGGTCGTATAAAGCTGCACCCTGCGGAGTATCTGGTTATTACATGTGGTTATGAAATAAATTTTATTGCAATTTGAAATATTTGTGTTTGTCTCAGCTGGTAGTAATAGGCCATCTGTATTTTACATGTCTTATTCCCAAGCCTCAAATTGCTAGAGATTACATTCCAGGAGGAAACTTAACATTACTGTTATGTCCACTGTTCTCCCAGAATTGACATAGGGATAACGAACTGGTTCATGTCAGCGTCACAAAATTTCAGTTCCAGTTTTATCAGGAACTACTAGGAGTAGTCTCTTTATATTGGACATAAAGCTTTATCACAATATACAAAATATAGCACTTTTCTAGGTAAGAGGCACAATTCTGTGAAATTCACAAAACTATTAAATCTTCCTCTTTTCTGGAAATAGATAACATGGATGTACAAGGCTGCGCAGTTTGTACAATTTTGTCTGCATTTTCATACTATTTTAGAAAAGAAAATACCCCGATTTCATCTGAAGGAGACGTGCTTAGAATTTTTAGTACTTTTATGATAGTATTTTTGTCTAAATTGCAAGGGGTTGCATTCATGTTGAGTCTCTATCTCTTATATGTTAAACAGTTTTATGAATCATTATCAAATACAACATGTTTTAAAAATTTAAGACTGAACTCAATTGTGGCCACTTTGAATTTAGACAAAAAAGCGTCTAAAAACTAGACTATTATATAATGCTAAAATTGTGAAGAACTCATGATGATATTACCTGATGAGTGTGCATAGTATTGTAAATAAAACAGCCCATTTTAAGTTACTAAAGTAATTTACTCTTGAATAAGTTAAGATATTAAACATATGGTAAAAATGCTCAATTTAGGGGCAAAAAATGCAAAAAAGTGGTTTTCCCAGGTTTACTCCTTTAGTATATTTTATAATTTAAACTAAGTTAAACTTTGTTTATTCAATTAATATAACCAGTAAACATTAGTTCAGTCATTATTTTTCTTATATTTTGACTATTACATACTTTTAAAAAGTTTCTAATGAAACAGATCAAAAAATCAAAAAATAGGCAAAATGGCCATCATGCCTATCTTTAATTATTATTTTCTCGTAAGAAAGTATCATTTGCCGAGCACCATTTTCTTGCATTTTGTAGATAAATATATAAGCTTCCTGAAATATTACATTTTATTGAAAATAAAACATGATCTTACAAGATTCAAGCCTTTAAAAATATACAAATTTTGCTGAATCGGCACTTTTTCAAAACCATGCAATTTCAACCTGTTAGTAGGGGTATTGAGAAATCTCACAACTTTTTGAATTATCATAATTTCCTTTCATTTTAAGTTGTTAGTTAAGATGTTTGTTGTCATTAAGCTGTATTTTTTCTATAAAACAAAAAAAAATCAGGTCAAAATACCCTAAAATAGGCTTGAAATGGCCATTTTTCAGTACAGAAATAGACAATTATCGAATGTTCGGCATACACAAATAATGGCTGAATATTTTTTCAAAATATTTTGCACAAATAGTTATTACATATAAGGTATCTAAAATACAAAATATCAGTCTGATTGGAATATTTTGGATTTGGACCATTTTGCATGGTTTTATCACAGACTGGCTCTTAAGTCTCCATAACATTTTAATGTCAAACTTGTAAATCTGGGGTATACAATACACTGTAAATAGAGTGAATTATGTCGTTCATAACTCTTACACTAACATACAGTATTGGTGTTATGAACAAATGTTATAAATCTGTTTTTTTGATAAATGAAATGTATTACTGGTGCTCCTTTTAAAAATAATTGAAAACATTTGATGTGTGATTTTATTTTATCATGTCACACATTTAGAACTTTTGGCGTGAAGATTAATTTTTGATATCAGCATTGTTAATGATTTGAAGACACACATTTTTTGTGTATGTTGTTATGAACGATTATTATTTAATCATTTTCATATGATTTCGAGCAATTAATGATAAATTAGGTATATTTTCAAGATATTTCATGTTGTTTTTAAAAAGGAGTTGTTGAAATTGTTAGCAATTTGCGACTTTCATTTAAATTTGGGAAAAATATGTTTTGTTCATTACCATGATCACGACAGAAGCACAGTTTTGAAATATGCTATGAACGTAATAAAAATGTCTATAGTTATAGTTATATTAACTTTTTGTTTAGTCCTTAAGCTGTTATATGGTATTGTTTAATTCAATAACTTCACCTATGAAGCGATTTTAATAATTGTTTATTCACACAAGAAACATAATGATAGATTTGAGAGCCATATTTCTGTTCATAACGGTGTCCAAAAATTTTATGTATTTCATTTATTAACGTTCGCTAAAAAAAAATGACAAAGTGGATAATAGTGTGTTACAATTGTTCTTGTAAACAGTATACACACCAATTATTCTATTCAATTTGACCTCTTATCGGTATTTTGAAGCAAAAAAGGACACTGGTTATGAGCAACAAAAATTTTCTCCATTAAATAAAAGTAAGGTACAGATAAAATTGGATTTTCTACAGCTCTATAAATTTGGAAACAATTACTTTGGATATTGGGCTAAATACATAGCCCATAATATTGGTGATTGAATGACTTTTATTTTCCAGATATTCTGTTACATAATGTGACCCAGGATCAGATTCGTGCACCTCTTTACTTGTCACCTGGATTTGTACCAAATATGTCTCCAAGATTTGCTCCCAACCTGTCACCTAGATTTGCTCCCAAAGTCACCAATATTTACTCTCAGATTTCAAATTTGGCGTTTCATAACTTTCCGTTCCAAACCACAACAATCACTGCTTTCCGTAATTGATCATTTCAGTTTTATTAGACTGTCAGTCAATCACAGACTCTTTTACATATGTTTGACCAATAAGCAGCCATCTCTCTGTTTAGGGAAATTCACGAAATGACAATTCGAAATGTAAACACTGGACGTTTTATGTAAACAAAGATGTTTTCCAGCTTACAAGACATATTCATTCATCATGAAGGTTATTACACTTACCGGATAACAAATAACACATGAACAAGGTTAATATCTCAAATAAACAACATAATTAAAGGTACCGGCACGCCGGGAACAAATTTTGTCACCGCGAGTAAATTCAATTCATCACTTAAAACACAATAGAATTAAATCAATGTTAGTACAATTAGCATATTAAATAGACTCATTTGCAAAGCAGATCAGCTCACAAACATCTCCGTATTATTATGTGTACTAAATAACACAGCACATTCAAAAAGGGGGGATAGACGCGCACTACAAACCATCAAAGTCTGAAATGGCCTATATCTGTACTCGACTGTACTGATTTTTACTCGACCAGTCTGAATTGGTCTGACTTTTACCTGACATTACTCGACCCCAGTCTGAACCATACTTGACTGTACTGAATCGTACTTGACCCTTATCATTGCCGTTGAAAATAGTCTGAACTATTACTCGACCAGTCTGAAACAGTCTTAACCCATTCTCGACATGTTCTCGACCTATTTTTCCAGTCTAAACCATACTTAACCAAAGGTCTGAACAATACTCGACCAGTCTGAACCAGACCAAAAACCCTTTACTTTTTTAACTGTTAAAATAAATTTCTTTTTAACTGACATATAAAACAACAGCCAACAAAATTTATAAAAGATTTTAACCTTTTAAAAGAAATATATCTCTGATTATATTTAGAATAAAAAATTTATATTATATATAACTTATATAAAAAAAGGATAAAATTAAATAAATAAATAAAATTATTTTTCTGATTAGTGGTGAAATATAAAGTATAACCTCTGCTTGGGGCAAACTCATAAATAAGATCACACCTGGTCAGAGGTATTAAATTCTAATTAACATTGATTCAAAATTGCAACATCCTGTTTAAATTAAATAACAAGGCCTTTCGAATATACATGTATGTACTAGATAAGTAATACACGAATTTAAGAAAATAGGGCTTTCTTTTTACCTGTAAAACACACATGTACTGAGTTATTTAGAACATATTAAAATGCTTTATAAATGCCATGTTAATTTGACAAAAAAATACTTAAAATTAATTTTAAAAATGTTTTTTACTGTTACTTTGGAATACATTTCCTTTTTTAAAAAGGTTATCAAGGATTGCTATGGATATTCTATTATAATGATTATATTAAATTCTTGGTTTAATAAAGCAAAACAATTAAGCTCTCATTTTTCAAAAATTTATTAAGTTGTTTTATATACTATTTTATATATATATCTTCATAAAAAAACATTCACTGCATTATTACCTGAACTCAACTAACACCATAAATCTATACTAGGCTTAAGTTAATGGTGAAAATAGTCCGGTTACCATAAAATACTTCCCAAATATTCATAAAATTTTGAATACTATTGAAAATATTAGTCACAATTCATTTTTTTAGATTATTTGATCAGCTTGTTTTATTTATATAAATTTTAAAAGTTGATATATATTATTATGTAAGTGTTGATTAATATTGAGTTGAAGTTATATTATGATTGATTATTGTGAAATTTTAATTTCAATACATTTTTAATTTCAAGTTGTTGTTCAAATTTCATTTTTATTAAAAAAAATCCTAAATTGATAAAATTCAGTTGGTAGATGCAAAGAATATGTCTAGTTTGGTTAAGACTTTGTCGAGTATGGTTCAGACTAGGTCGAGTATGGTTCAGACTAGGTCGAGTACGGGTTAGACTAGGTCGAGTACGGTTCAGACTAGGTCGAGTACAGTTCAGACTCGTATAAAACGGTTAAGTACTGGTCAAGTACACATTCAGACTACAGTCGAGTATTATCAAGTAAATCTCAGACGAATTCAGACTGGTCGAGTAAAAATCAGTACAGTCGAGTACAGATATAGGCCATTTCAGACTTTTAATGGTTTGTAGTGACGGCATTACAATATTTTATACAATTCAAATAAACACAACAATTCTTGTATAATTCAAAAAGTTAAAAAATTACGCATGCGAGCTTCAATTATGGCGGCTCATATCTGCCCATACTTGTTATTTAAGTCGTCTTAATTAGCTAAATAAGCCAACTTGTCAGTTAAGTAAGTCTTCTTGTCAGATAATGAAATGCAACTTTTATGTGGAAAATAAAAACACCTTGTAGTGTTTTTGCCCATTTCATAACACGTAAAAATGGTCATGAAATGGGCAAAAACGCTCAAAGATGTTTTTATTTTCTACGGAACAGTTTCATTTTATTATCTGACAGGTATACTTCACTAAGTGACATGTAGACTAAATTTCCTAAATTTCACCGTGGGTATCACCATCCCAGTGGTAAGCACTTCTGTGTTGACTTGAGTTATCATTGGTATCTGCTGTTGTCTGCTGTATGGTCGGGTTGTTGTCTCTTTGGCACATTCCCCATTTCCATTCTCAATTTTATCATAAATATAAATTAACTGTTAACAAAACTTTGAATATTTGAAATACCTCAGGAATAGATTACCTTAGATGTATTTGGAAAAACTCTTAGGAATTTTCGGTCCTCAAAGCTCTTCAATTTCGTACTTTATTTGGCCTTTTTAAAAAACATTATTCGAACGTCACTGATGAGTCTTTTGTAGACGAAACGCGCGTCTGGCGTAAATATGAAATTCCAATCCTGGTATGTATGATGAGTTTATTTACAACCACTGGGTCAATGCCACTGCTGGTGGATATTTATTTCCCCGAGGGTATCGTCAGCCCAGTAGTCAAAAACGCTCAAAGATGTTTTTATTTTCTACGGAACAGTTTCATTTTATTATCTGACAGGTATACTTCACTAAGTATACTAAATTTCCTAAATTTCACCGTGGGTATCACCAGCCCAGTAGTCAGTACCTCTAATTTGACTTGAGTTATCATTGATATGTCTTTGTTAAAAATCAACTGTTAACAAAACCTTTTTTTGAAATACTAAGGCTTTTCTAACTTCGTTCTTTATCTGGCCTTTTTAACCATTTTTTAATTCGAGCGTTACTGATGAGTCTTTTGTAGACGAAACGCGCGTATGACGTAAATATGAAATTTCTGTCCTTGTATCTATGATGGATTTATTTAAGTGACAAATCGACTTATAATTATGACTACTTAACTAAGTCCCAAGTAGGTCAGATATATGCCACCTTTTAGAATCCACCATTTTCTAAGTAAGTGCCTGTACCAAGTCAGAAATATGACAGTTATTTAATATTCGTTTAATGTGTTTGAGCTTTTGATAATGCCATTGTAGGATTTTCCTATTTGAAATTTCCTCGAAGTTCACTATTTTTGTGATTTTACTTTTTAGGTATTTATAACAGAGACTGTATAGATATTCTACTAACAAAAATAGTAATGGGCTATATGAATAGGTGCATTTCTAAAATTTCAGCAGTTTAATAAAGATTAGAATTTTTTTTTTTATAATTTTGAAACAGGTAAAGAAATGATAATTGAACGTGCCGGCGTACATATACATCCCAAATAGTAGCACCTTGTGATTTTAACTAGTGCCAAAAGAAAAAAAAGAATTGCAACAGAGACAGCGTAGATATATAAAAAATATTACCAAAATGAATAGCAATTACATTTGGTCATTTTTATAAATTTCCTGTAAACAAAACTTTTGAATTTTTCGAAAAACTAAGGCATTTCCTATCCCAGGCATAAATTATCTTAGCCGTATTTGGCAGAATTTTTTGGAATTTTGAATCCTCAATGCTCTTCAACTTTGTACTTGTTTGGCTTTATAACTATTGTGATATGAGCGTCACTGATGAGTCTTATGTAGACGAAACGCGCGTCTGGCGTACTAAATTATAATCCTGGTACCTTTGATAACTATTTACACCACTGGGTCGATGCCACTGCTGGTCGACGTTTCGTCCCCGAGGGTATCCCTAGCCTGGTAGTCAACACTTCAGTGTTGACATGAATATCCATTATGTGGTCATTTTTATAAATTTCCTGTTAACAAAACTTTGATTTTTTCGAAAAACTAAGGAATTTCTTTTCCCAGACATAGATTACCTTAGCCGTATTTGGCACAATGTTTTGGAATTTTGAATCCTCAATGCTTTTCAACTTTGTACTTCATTGGCTTTATAAATATTTTGATATGAGCGTCACTGATGAGTCTTATGTAGACGAAACGCGCGTTTGGCGTACTAAATTATAATCCTGGTACCTTTGAAAACTATTTACACCACTGGGTCGATGCCACTGCTGGTGGACGTTTCGTCCCTGAGGGTATCAACAGCCCAGTAGTCAACACTTCAGTGTTGACATGAATATCAATAATGTGGTCATTTTTATAAATTTCCTGTTAACAAAACTTTGATTTTTTCGAAAAACTAAGGAATTTCTTATCCCAGGCATATATTACCTTAAGCCCCAGTCCCACTAGACCACGATCGCACCACGCTCACCGCGATCTAAAATAAATTTAGATCGTGGTGAGGTCGCGGTATGAGCGGCATGAAAATGTTAATTTTCGTTGCTTTCACGATGCTACTACGTCCTGATTACGCTTCTACAACGATCCCGCTACGATTAAACCACGTTCTCACCGCGCTTATTCTGCGACCTCACTACGCTTATAAAGATCGTTCTACGCTCTTCACGTTCTCACCACGACCATACCACGAGTTATCCGATTGCAACACGATCTTACTTCGATTATAGCACGTTCTTACCACTATTATACTACGTTCATACCGCGATCTTACTACGTTCTCAGCAATACCGTCAATATCGTGTTTCATATCAATTTAGTCCCATTCCTTCTATTTCTGATTAAAACGAAGATTTCTCGGAAACAATACAGGCATGCCACCAAAATCTACTAGAACACGTGGGCGTGGTGGTAGGGGTTGATGTAGAGGCAGAGGGAGCAAAGTATGAACGCCATACTAAACTCCAAATAGTACACAAGAAACTAAAATTAATAAACAGCTGCGCCATGAGCGCATGATACGCCCGACGTCTGGTGTGGAAGTTTTATGCAATAATCATAAATAGTTTCTGAGAAAGTTTTAAGCAATAACCATATACTGTTTTTGAGACACGGCGGGGACATGTGAAATCCAGAACCCTGTTTTTTTTTTTTACAAAAAACTAAATTTCACTAAAATAAAATTTTGAATCAAAACCAAAAAGTATACAGATCTTTAGATTAATATAACAAAGAAGTGTGTAAAGTTTTAAGCAATAATCAAAAATTATTTTTGAGATACGGCGCGACATGTAAAAAAAAAAACCTCCCCTGTTTAACAAAATACTCAATAACTCCAAAATAAAGTTTTGAATCATCACCAAAAAGTATACAGATCTTAAGATTAATATAACAAAGAAGTGTGTAAAGTTTTAAGCAATAATCATAAATGGTTTTTGAGATACGGCACAACATGTAAAAAAAACCCTCCCCCTTTTTTACAAAATACTCAATAACTCAAAAATGAAATTTTGAATCATCACCAAAAAGAATACAGATCTTCAGATTAATATAACAAAGACATGTGTAAAGTTTTAAGCAATAATCATAAATCGTTTTCGAGATATGGTGCGACATGTAAAAAAACCCTCCCCCTTTTTTACAAAATACTCAATAACTCAAAAATAAAATTTTGAATCATCACCAAAAAGTATACAGATATTAAGATTAATATAACTAAGAAGTATTTAAAGTTTTAAGCCATAATTAAGAATCGTTTTTGAGATACGGTGCGACATGTGAAAAAAAACACCCCCCTGTTTTAGTTACAAAGTGCCGTAACTCAAAAAGTTTTAATCTTATTTTCACCAAAAAGTATACAGATCATATGACCATCATAAGAAACAACTATGTTAAGTTTCATGAAATTTGGATAAGTCGTTCTCAAGTTACGGTGCGACATGTTTACGCCGGACAGACAGACGGACGGACACCGGACATTTGTATACCATAATACGTCACGTCAAAATTTTGACGGGCGTATAAAAATAGTACAAGACTAACAAAGGCCAGAGGCTCCTGACTTGGGACAGGCGCAAAAATAGTGGGGTTAAGCATGTTTGTGAGATCACAACCCTCCCCTATACCTCTAGCCAATGAAGAAAAGTAAACGCATAATAATACGCACATTAAAATTCAGTTAAAGAGAAGTCCGAGTCTGATGTTAGAAGATGTGACTAAAGAAAACAAACAAAATGACAATAATACTCCAGACCCTTTTATTTTCCACATAATTAATATTGCCAATAATTAACAAGTTCCGGGTCGAATCCGATACCGATACCAATAGTATATTCACCTGTTAGCTATTACCTTAGCTGTACGTTCCGCATTTGACAGGCGCACCACCAAACGGTGTATTTAGGATTTTGCTATATACACGGGTCATAATCAAAGGGCTGACACTACTAAATTCAATCATTGTCAAATTGTTCCCTATTGTAGTTTTATTCAGCAATCAGCAAGACTTTCTATGATAACTAATATAGGACAATGCTGTTGATTAAAAAATACTCCATTCCTGGATAGCCAGGACCTTTTGTTTTCCAAATAATTAATATTACCAATAATTGATAAGTTCCAGGTCGACGGGTTCAAACAGAAAGATTTGAAAGCAGAGAAAACTATGTATCTTATAATCGAGATGACTTTATCAGATGACAATACCAATTACTAAAACAAGGCTTAGGCATAGTTATATACTTTACCCAGTCACGGACCCGCGATATCACAGGTGAGTACTTGTATTATTTATAATTGGAAGTATTGTATTAAGTTTACATTAGTATATTCCAGACAATGCCTCCAAAAAGACAATCCTCGTATGGAGTGGCAGGTGCCATTAAGAAAATAAAAAAATGAAGACTGCTGCCCAGAGGAAGAAAACTTCAACCGCTATACCAAGTGGGCCTTCAATCCCCCCAAATAATGCAACAGTTATATCACCAGATGTCATGGAGGAGTTGACCAATAAGGTAACAGAAAGGATAGCTAGTCGTATGGAAAGAAGGATGGAGGAAATTTTTGACCAGATAGCTTAAAAAAATAATGGCAATTCAGATGTTCAGGCGGCTGAGGTCAAAAGTCATGTGGACAATCTGAACAGAAACATCCAAGATAATGGAGAGCAAAACAATGAGAGTAACTATGTAGTTGTCAGCCAAGATGTTCTGGCTATACAACCAAATGTTGATATACGAATTGTTGGGGGACAATCAGCCTTTGCTAGTTGCTCACTCAAACCAGGGGAAACTTCAGTACGCCCAGAGAGTTTGTAAGCGCGAACTCTAATCACCGATTTTCGAGTGTAGCGGTGTGACACCGCGAATCACGGATTATACTCCCAATTTCCTCCAAAGATTCTCTCCCAACACCGCGTGGCTGTTAATTGGTTTATTGCCCATCGGATGTACTGAAAATTAATGACGCGTGACAACATAATCGGATTAGCCAGATTTATTACCTTTCTACATTTAATCGATCTTGATTGCACCTGTGTGCTTTAAAATACGTTATTTAAATGTCCTTTCTTTGTCATGTTTGTCAGATAAAAGTGTGACATTTTCATTTAAAATAATATAATTATTCTGGTATGTATATGCCCATGTCATTGTCATATGAAATAAAACGTACAAACGTATAAAAATACGAATAAAACACTTATTTTGTATTTTCATTATAGTCCGATCAGGTCATAATTTTTTTTTCTCACAAAGACGATTTTACCACAATTAGAACCTTTTTTGACCTAACTCAGTGAGCAATTTCCGGTTAATTAATTGTTCAATATTATATAATTAATATCAACTGGCTTAAAACAAAATGCCAGTTTTTCCGATAATTTGTTCAATCTAAACCCAAGAGTTAATTTATCGGATCAACAAGTAAACTCTGTTACTTTCAATTTATTTTGAAATTTAAAATATTATGTTTCACTACCTCGGTAGATTATCGACTTGAAATATTTGAATTTAAAAAAGAAACTGTAAAGTGACAAATCGTTTTGTATGCAATGTGGCAGCCCTATATTCATAAATACTAAGAGACATTCCCCGCCCAGACACAACACAATAATCACAACTCATGTGTTGTGTATCTGTTATGACCTGTTATTGAACTTTCATTATTTAAAATAAAATTGGATTGGCGCAATCCGTATTTTACTGCTCGTTAAAAGTCCTCGGCGAAGTAAAAAAAAAGTATTTCAATAATTGTTACTATAGAATATTAAAATGAAATTATATCGTGTTTTACAAGAAAGAAATATGTAAAAAAAAATGTGGATAGGATTTTTACGATCGACACATTTTCACAAAGGATCTCTACCAACGCCCATCAGTAACTGAACGATATGCATCCTGTTTCCATCTACCATTAATGTATAGTGTTGACTATGGACGTATAAATAATGTTCAGGTTTATGTCCTTTGTTGACTGAGAAACGTAAAAATAAATGGCTGGTGTCCGTTTATTTAGAAAAGGATTATATTTCAGATTCCGGTTAATCAATTGTAAAAGGACCTTCTAGAGCCTCAATCTTAACGCACACAAATGTCAATCATTACAAAGCAAGTTTACAATATATAAAACAACAATATCTAAATACAAAATCCTCTTTAAAATATGAAGATCACATTTCTGACTATTTTGACATTACTAGAGGTGTGAAACAAGGGGACTCATTAAGTCCTACTTTGTTCAATATTTTTATAAATGATATCACTAAAGGTTTGGAAGATGACAACTCAAGTCCATTGCAGCTCATAAATAGTAAACTAGGCTCCCTCCTGTTTGCTGATGATCTGCTTTTACTATCAGAATCTAAGGAGGGTCTCCAAAATAGTCTAAATAAAGTTTCCATGTTTTGTGAAAACTGGCAGCTTTCTCTAAACATAAATAAAACAAAAAGTATGGTCTTTTCAACAACAAAGCAAAAGCCTGAAACATCTATACTTGTATATAAAAACAAAAAAATAGAGAATGTTATGGAATATCCTTACTTGGGTCTGCTAATTAAATCAAATGGTAATCTCAGTCATAGTACAGCTGAATTAACAAAAAAAGGCAAAAAAGGTTTTGTTTTCTATTAAAACATATACTAATTCTCTTGGCAGCCTTCCTATCAGAGTGTCAAATAACTTATTTGTTTGACACCTTAGTGAGACCTATATTAACTTATAATTCTGAGATAACATATTTGGACTCATATATATAACATATTTCAAAGCTAAAAAAAGAGCTTTGGTTTCTGGAAAAATTGTGGACCCATTTAATTTTATTGACAAGACTCCAATAGAAAACTTGCATCTTAGTTATTGCAAGTTTACACTTGGCACTAACAAGAGTGCCTCAAATTTTGGTACAAGGAACGAATTAGGAAGACTGCCTATTGAATGTCATATAAAAACCCAAACTATTATGTATTTAGCAAGGCTTTTCGCCTCAAATTTGAATCCCTTATTACATGAATCTTTTCAATTAACTAAAACTTTGGATTCTAGTGGCTCCTATTCATGGTTCACTTTTGCAAAAGATATTCTTTCTGAATCTAACATTGATATAGATAGACTAAAAACCTGTAATAATTTAAAACAATTAAAAAATATTAAAAGCTATATTAAACCCCAAATAAACTCATATTACAACAACCTGTTGATGGATAAGTTGAAATCTATTGATGATAAAAGTAAATTAAATTTTTATGAAGGACTTGAGCCAAATCTATTGATCA
The DNA here is from genome assembly GCF_965363235.1 of Mytilus galloprovincialis. Lineage (NCBI taxonomy): Eukaryota > Metazoa > Mollusca > Bivalvia > Mytilida > Mytilidae > Mytilus > Mytilus galloprovincialis. Next base: position 15,872,974 of record NC_134840.1, read on the forward strand.
AACCTTACCTCTCTAACCCAAACTTTGAATTTAGAAAATTAATTACAAAACTTAGAATCAGTGACCATTCATTATTAATTGAAAAAGGAAGGCATTTTAAAATTCCTCGCGAAGAGAGACTTTGCAAAAAATGCAAAGTACTAGATGATGAGAAACATTTCTTAATAAATTGTTCTCATAATTCAAATATCAGATTAACATATTTTAATTGCATTAACAGAGAAAGTAATTCATTTGCTAATCTCACTGACAATGTTAAAGTTATATATATACTTAACCCATCAACACCAACACAAATGAATAAACTAGGATCCTTTATAAAAAAGTCAATGGAACTGAGGACAGGGGACCCTTTAATATTTACCTGAATTTGTGTATATATATTGAGTTACTTAGTTTATATATTGTCTTTATTTGTTTTTGTTGTTGTTTAATATGTCACAAACTGTATAGTTTATATGGCAATAAAACTTTGAATTGAAAAAATTGAATTGAAATATAAACCTTGAATGAATTTTCCCACGGTTATCCAGAAAGGTCACATGGGTTTACTGTTACGTGATACTAATTCCCGCCAAATAAAAATCTCGTGGACAAAATTGATGTCACTATTTTTAGCATTCAACATTGTGAGCGAAGTCAATCAAGTTCAACCACGCACTGTTGATCACTGAGATGCGTATCGTCTTCCCACGGCAATTAATTGATTTAAAAATATTCAAAGATCACTGTTCTAAATACAACACACAAGTTTACATTCATTGTGCGTAAATAAATATTATGCAACGACGAATTGATGCAGCTATAGAAGTATTCCTGTTGTAGCCGAAATGTATTATTGATCCTAAAGTAATGCTAACAAATCGTGAAGAGAAAATGCCGTAGACTTATTAAGCATAACGAATGATGAAAAGTATTTTCTTTTTTACTTGCATATACAAGTTTTAAGACACGTTTTTTTTAAAACTCACTGCTCACATTTTATATTCAGCGTTAGTTTCTGTTTATTTTCACGCAAGTATGTCTCTTTTCGTAAGTTATATAAATAACCGATAAAAAACCGAGGTCATAATCAAGTATATTTTTTTTTATATAAAACTTTAATGCAATTGCAAGAATTAACAACAACCTTTTGCTTTTTAAAACTTTTATTTGTTTCAAGCAATTATGTAATCGTAAAATGGAAATGGCGTGTAGACTTATTAGCAAAACAGAAAGTGAATAATATTTTCTTTTTTACTTGTATAAAAAACTTTGAGACGTGTAATTTTTCTTTAAACTGCCCTCATCTAGCGTTAGTCTCCGTTTATTGTTACACAATTTTACCTCTTTTAGTAAATTAAATATTTATTTACTGATAAAAAAACGGAAGTCAAAATAAATTATAGTTGTTTTTTAAAACTTGATTTAAATATTTAGTGTAATTGAAAGAATTAACAACAACGTTTTGCTTTTTATTTTAATCTTTCATTTGTTTCAAGCAATCAGATATTACCTGATAATCAATAGACAGGAAATACAATTGTTTAATTACATTAGAAATCTCGCATACCTCGACTGTCGCTTGCCGGCATAGATCAGAAGGATTAGGGCAATTAATTACCTGGTGTGACACTGCGTCACACCAGACTGGGAGAGATGTCGCTAATACAATAAACAAAAGGTAGCGGAGTTACGCGGAAGTCGGAGAGAATACTCCCAAATTTCTCCGAGAATTTTAGGAGTGATGTCGGAGTTTCCTGGTGTCACACCAGGAAAAAACTTGGTGTTTGGAGTTTGGGATGGCTTTCGCGAAAATCGTACTGACATAACCGATAACATAAAACAACAGATCTGGGCCGGACAGTATATTAACTTCAAATCCCTATTGGAAAATGATGAGACAAAATACAGATTACAAATAGTTCATGGGGCAGACAACCCCGAATTTTCCATTAGAGAAGAACGAAACAAGAAAACATTAACTCTAAACCTATGGCTATCAGCCTGGCATACATTTTCATCAATAATTTGCACTAAAACCCCTGAATTAGGGTCTGTAATTCCCCACCATATGGAAATTATCATGGAAATGTCACGAGATTGGGGGGGGGGGGGGGACTGGCAATTTTATGATATTGAATTTAGGAAATTAATAGAAAGAGGAGAAGCGCAATGGAGGAGTACACACCTAAAACTGTATTTAAGAGCAAAATTGAAAAGGAAAGGTTATAACTGGGAATTACAATTACAAAAGTGGAAATACTCGCGTGCCAAGTGGAGTATGTTTTTCTTTTCATAAGGGTTTAGAATGTAAGTTTGGCGGTAAATGCAAGTTTCAACATAGATGTTCAACTGCGGTTTCAACCACTCATTTTCAACTTGCAAAAAACCAGTTCAGCTCCCTTATAAGTTCACACAAATCAGTAATTAATAATTGGCCTGATCCAACTGATTCATTCATTATCAATAAGGTACTGAAATCAGTGCACAAGGGAAGAAATCAAGATATGAGACTTCCAATCACTAGTACAATTTTGAATCAATTAATAGATGCATTGAAACAGACCATATCTAATAGGAATGATCAACTTGTATTCAAAGCAATGTTCACCCTAGCATAACATGCTCTTTTAAGAATTGGTGAGATGACAGTCAACAACAAAATCTACAATTTTCTGACCTTCAGTCATGTTTATTTGTCTCACAACTGATCATGTAATGACATATTTTTAAAATGAATTACTGCCGTTTATTTTTTTTATGTTTTGTACAGGGCATGTTTGTCACAGCTCATTATATATCTCATAAAGAATAACAGTTCATATTATATGGAAACAGTGGACAAATGGGAAAGGTGAATTATGACGCTCATTAAAGCTGATACAAGGACAACCTAACACCAGGAATTCATGCGTTTATCATTGAGATGACCAAATATTACTCTGAGAAAGTTGACAGAAGCCATCTTGCCAGGACTGTTATCTTAAAATTTCCCATTTGCATTCAGTTATATGAGACAATTAAATTATAAGAATATATTTGGAAATACAGTTATTTGTGAAACAATTTCTGTAAATTGTTCTCTTTATTATATGTTGGTTTGTATTAAGGAGATACACTGTTCGTGTTGTTAGATCACACTGTCTGTACATTGTGTCTTTTTATTATTTTTTAACTTGTGTCAAGAAGATGCATAAATAAGACACAGTTGTCTGTTAATTGTGTATTTTAGTATATTTTTGTTTTGTATCGAGTTGATACGTTGATAGGACACAATGTCTGTAAATTGTGTCTTTTAAGGATAATTTAGTTGAAATCAAGTAGATACAGTGATAGAACACAATGTCTGTAAATTGTGTCTTTTTAGTATATTTAGTTTGTATCAAGTAGATATATTGATAGGACACAGTGTCCGTAAATTGTGTCTTTCTAGGATAATTTAGTTGTATCAAGTAGATAAATGGATAGGACACAGTGTCTGTAAATTGTGTCTTTTTAGTATACATTGATAGGACACAATATCTGTAAATTGTGTCTTTTTAGGATAATTAAGGTGGTATCAAGTAGATACATTGATAGGAAAAAACAACATTGCAACAATACTTGTTAACAAGAAACTTGTTAAAAATAGGTATCACAATTTTCCGATAATAAGGTAAAGTTAAACTGATTGAATTATGAAAAAGACAAAAATTGAACTAATAGTCAATAAAGAAAAATATTGTTCACAGAATGTTATTTAATAAAATTATCTCACTTCCTTTGCGACAACTGCCATTGACGATTACCAAATAAATTGATCATAAGATGCAACAAAATTGATCTTTATATGAATTTATTACCAAACAGAAAACCATAAACTTGCGGCAAAGATGTTATACTACAAACACGAGGTGCAAAATTAATGCACCATATCCGGATTTCGACAATTGATGTCTCTTCAGTTATGTTAGGGATCCGTTATATGGCCTTCCAAATACCGTTCCGATGATCGAAACGGTATTTGGAAGGCCATATAATTTACCTCAATTTAGGATAGACTCTGGAAGTTTAAAGAGTAGACTTATATTAAATATTTAATATATATAAACCGGAGGGAAAATATAATACAAGCCCAAACGAAAAACTATAAACAAGTCAAAATTGAAAACAAAATTCAAGCCTATGATTGCATTGGAAAATACGGCATATTTTATACGTGTGCCTGGAAAACAAATTTCGTGGTAGAGGGGTCTAAATACAACACACACAACATATTCCAAAAGACCAAAAATATATAAAATTTATTTCAAAACAGCAATTTACGCACGTTTTCATATTGGAGATATTTTAATGACATCTGGGGAATATGGGAACATGGTTTAAATGAATAAAAAAAAAAAAGGTCCAATAATTTACATCTTCAAATTAAAACAGAAATGCGTTACTCAACTGAAAAAATCGAATTCCTTGATGTATTTGAACACATAGAAAAGAGATAACTTCAAACAGATCCTAAAACAACATCAACAGATAAACACCAGTACCTACATGTTTCGTCAAGTCATCCAAATACTGTTAAAAAATGTGATCGGTATTCGTGTCATTTGCTAAAGAGAAGAAAATTACAAAATAAGAAGAAAAGAAATTAAAACGCACCTGAAAAAACGTGGATAAAATAATTCGTCAACTGAAGTTCAATAAAAATTAAAAAAAATCGAAATTTTAAACCGAGACGATCTATTACAGTACAAACCAAAGAAAGAAAAAGACAGAGTATCCTTGTTAATTACTTTTTCCAAAGCGCTTACAAACATACATTCAATTATAAGAAAAAAATCTTAAAATTCTCTATCAATCTAAAAGACTTAAGAAAATATTCCCTGATCCGCCTATCGTAGCATTTAAACGCGATAACAACATAAAAGACATCTTAAAACACAAGAAGCACAAATTACTATTTTATAAAGAAAATGATGGTTGTGGAACATGCGGTAAACATTGTGCATTATGCTCACACATAAATGAAACCAAGGTATTTTGTGACAACACTGGGAAAGCATATACAATTCAGGGACAGCTATATATATATATAAACAAGTCTCAATAGGAAACCACGTCCAAACCTATGGTTGCGTTGGAGAAAAACTGCAATTTTTAAACGTGTGCATATAAAACAAATTTCTTGGTAGGTGTCTAAATACAGCACAAACAACATTTTCAAAAAGAAACAAAAAAAGTGAAAAGAAAATTTTCCAAAAACATCAAATTGTTCAAAAATGTTCTTCATAGTATATTTCTTTTTCTATTTGTGTACAACGTGGACAAACTTTCAACTTTTCAATGTACGGATAAGTAATTATGAACCAGTGACGACTCTTCAATAGATTTTATCCATTGCATCATCAGCAGTGATAGTGATACAAGGCTGACAATACAATCTGTATATATAAACTAGCATTACATGGGCTGGTACAAGTAAAGCTTTTGATACTGCTTAAATTAAGGCATTACTATACAAACTTGAAAAATATGGTATAAACGGAGATTTGCTGTGTTGGTTAAAAATCTACCTATGTAGACGATCTAAGGAAGTTGTCTTAAAAGATTCACTTTCAAAATTTGGAATAGAAACGCCGGTTTGCTTCAGGGTTCGGTATTAGGACCGTTATTGTTTTTGATATATATTAATGATAAAGCTGGTGTTTTTGTTTGGATTTGAGAGGCTTTTTGCTGATGACACTTCAATAGGTCATACTGCTCCTAATGAATCCATTTTTAAATATTTATTCAGCACAGATCTGGTTTTTATTTTAGTGCTAGGTCAAAAGATGACTTGTGAAGTTGAACCCCCCAAAAAACCAGATATAATCATGATACTCAGTATGAAAACTGTACAAAGTCATTTTTCTTTTGATTTTAATGGCGTTAAATTAGAGCCAGTTCAAACGCATACACATCTTGGTGTCATATTTAGTAGTAATTGTAAATCGAGTAAGCATGTTAATAACCTGATAGAAAAAAACTTCGAAGCAGTTTAATGTTTTACGATAACTATAATTTAAACTTAACAGGGAATATTTGGGGAAATAATATATGACTTTTCTTCAGCCAATTTTTGAGTATTCATCTGAAGTATGGGATAACTGTGGACAAGTTAATTCTGATCGTTTCGAAAATATCCAAATAGAGGCTGCTCGAATAGTTACAGGATTAACAAGTTACGCTGGGGAAAATTAAGCGTCAGAGGGTGAGGTTAAAAAAATATCAATATTTTATAAGATTATTAATAACCAAGCGCCATATTATTTACACGATTTGGTTGCGGATTTGGTATCAGTTATTAGTAACTATAATTTGGGTAACAGTTAAAATATTACTTTCCCCGTTAATCGTTTATCTGCTTATTAACAGTCTTATTATCCGACATCTATTGCATTGTGGAATTCTGTAGACTTAAAAGTATAAGACATATTTCTACATTTTCCTTTTTAAATTAAATTTGCATAAACTATACTATAGAAATAATAAATTTTGATATATAGTTCTTTAGTAGATCATTTGTATTCTGTTTTACAACAAGGCTGCGTAAAAGATGTAGCACACTGCATGCTGACTTGTTCAAAGCAAACATGTCAAAAGTTTGTCCCTAACATTTTATTAACTGTGTATTTGCATTCAGGTATCGCTGATCAAATTTATTCGTTCATAGTGTGTTAATTTACGTTTTTTGATTGAGTGAAGCCTTCCAATTAATATTTTATCGTGTGGTTTTCTATATTGTGATGTTATGCTATTGTTTAAGATAAAGGGAGAAGGTTTGGTACCATTAAAACGTTTAATCCTGCTGCAAATGTTTGCACCTGTCCTAAATTTGGAATCTGATGTACAGTAGTTGTCGTTTGTTTATGTAATTTATACGTGTTTCTCGTTTTTTTATATAGATTAGACCGTTTGTTTTCCCGTTTGAATGGTTTTATAATAGTAATTTTTTGGCCCTTTATAGCTTTTTGTTCGGTATGAGCTAAGGCTCCGTGTTGAAGGCCGTACATTGACCTATAATGGTTTACTTTTATACATTGTTATTTGGATGGAGAGTTGTCTCATTGGCACTCACACCACATCTTCCTATATCTATTGATACAAAATGCATATTGTTTATGTGGTTTTATCAATGAAAATTTGGAACACTATTTACTATATTGTATTCATTTTTCAACTCAGAGATAGAAATCTGATGAAAAACGAAATTTATGTTTTAATGTCAATATTACTATTGACTTATTATTATTTGGTGATGATGCTTTAATACTGAAGAAAATGATAATATTTGTTTATCTGTCCAAAAGTATATAAAAAATACCAAACGTTTTTCTCTGCATTGACAACCTTAATTCTATTTACAACACATGTGATTAAAGATATATCCATATTCATGTAATGGCAATAATCGAATGATCTTGATGAATAACTACTGTTATGTTATGTTATCAATAACAATTCAATGGATTTTAACGAAAGAGTACAAGACAAGTTTCAAATCTATACTTACCATTGCGTAGCTGACGTCCTTTTGTTAAACTTCCATAACATATAAAGATCCCACACATTATTATTAGAAACACATAGACACATATTAAAGTTATATCTACACAAACAAGGATTTGCGCATAGGTAATTCCACTAGCAATTCGGTGTGTTTGTGTTTTATTTATTCTGTAAAAAGATGCACTTGATTAAAATCCATTGGTTCGCTTCAACAAGCTTCCTTTTGTTTTCATATCTTTATTCCTAAATTATTTGTTAGTATGAACATTAATATTTGATGTGTTCATCAATTAATGTGTATATTTTGTTGTTTTGGAGAAGACGTTACTAAGTTGTAAAACTAGTGTCTTAACCATTTGTCATTTTGAACAATAAAATATGTTGAAGGATTATGTACCCTTGTGTTGATTCAAAGCTAAACATATGAAAATTGTATAGAAAATCCACAGCCTTTATCGTTGTACTCTCATATTTAGCAATTTGATGACTGATAGATATGGGATTATTGCATGTAGTGCTAGCATTCATTTGTTTTACTTAAAACCAGTTTATTAAGGTAGTTATTGGTTAAGGCTTATAACCCATTCTGTAGCCATTTTTGTACGAACTTTTCAAACTTCAATTGTGTCAAAACTACAGATATAATGAATAATAGAGATAGGCCATTTTATACATATACCAAAGGGAAACTTGATGCCAGGCATGATTATTTACTGTTTCATTGCATTTAATAGAAAAGGAGAACTTTTTGGCAAATAAACAAAGATTTTTATAGAAAATCTACTGCCTTTAATACAGAGATGTTTATTATAAAATTTGAAACAAAGATTACTCACATGCTTTTGTATGATGTGAAAGTGTTTATTTTTTTACAAAAAGTTGTAACCAACCTGTAAATACCAAAATACCTCGTGCTGAGTCACCTAAAGTTACCAATAACGTTTAAAATTTTACAGGAAATAGTAACTTGTTTGCAATGTGGATTTTTCAATCAGGATTATATGGATTTAACATTTCAAACAGCGTGTGTTCTAGCATTTAAAGGTTTCCTGAGATGCAATGAGTTTACATGTAGAACTATGTTTGATCCAGATTCAAATTTATGCGTTTCTGACATAAATTTCGTTTCAGAATGCGAAGTAACTGTTAATTTAAAAGCTACAAAGACAGATATATTCCGACAAGGTATTATAATTTCCTTGTTCAAGATAGAGGGCGTCGTTTGTCCGTATAAATTGCTATCCCAGCTAATGAGTGTAAGATTAAACCTAAACGCAAAGCAGAATGATTAGTTTTTCGTTGAAGAAACCGGAAAACCACTTTCCCGGAACTATTTTATAAGCAAGCTGAAAACAATACTCATAGCATTAGGATATAGTGACAAGGATTACAGCGGACATTCTTTTCGATCAGTTGCGGCGACAAGTGCTAGTTCTCAAGGTATTGAGGACAGCATGATACTAACACTGGGACGTTGGAAATCAGATTGTTTTAAACGTTACATTAGAACTTCTAAATTGGATATTAAATCCGCGCTGGAAAAGATTAAATGACAAGATACAATGCAGAAAACGTTTTTTACAATCGGTTATAACTTTGTAACTTGTCCTCCATCCTAGCCTTGTGTCTTTTCTTCTCACGTTGATCTCAATATTGTATTGAAGGAATTTTATATTGACATTAATTTTTCTCTAGATCAACTTTAAGTTTAACAAGACACAAGGCTTCATCAGGCACAACATCTTCAATTTTTTGGGGTTACTCAATATGCAACGTGGGCAGGCAACATAACGTTACATATTTCGTTTTAGGCTATGATATTTTATTTTGGCCAAATATAATATCGTTTCCCCAAAACATTTCTGAGTAGTTAGGGTGCCTACGTGCCTTAACGAGGAATAGTCTCATCTTGATTGCTCAACAGCTCTATTTCACGTCGGTCTATGCCCACAAAGATTTACTCTTATGCGGTACCACGTGGAAAATCAAGTAAGGCTATACCGCTCGGGAACGGCTTGCTAAAGAACTCTGTGACAAGTAGACTGGTAGTCGTACACACACGTGTATGCAAATACCCCTATGGTGACGCATTTCTGTCAAAGATATGTGGCTAGCTCAGGCACAGTATTTTAGCGGCAAATTCTCCTTAATTATCTGAGAACATACTATCATTTTATGTACATACTGTGTGTTTTGTGTCAACTGCAGGTAGCATGTAATTTGTTTTGTTCTTGATTTACAATATGACAGAACTGAGTGAATTACATGATACTAGAGAAAAAATATCCTCAAGCATTCACACAGTGTGCCGCGCACACTGCTCGGATAGTTAAGTATAATGTTGGCGTCAGTTAGTTTACATTCATCGCTTTTTATTCACTGACGCCAAGGTAGTTTTCTGTAACATAACGTGTTGCCCTTAAGCCCAAATATTTGTATAATAAAAATAATTATTTTATTATGTTTTATATTTTTTCAGTACTCAAACAAATCAGACTGGACGTTTACAGGCTTTATATCAACAATAACTACTTTAGTAATTATGGTATATTGTCTGTGATCGTTCTTATAGACGGTCATTAAAAGCTATCAATTATCTCGGTCAAGGTTAATTTATATTCATTTGTACATCTCTAATCATTGTTCACGCCTGTAATTCTTTTATCAAAGGTCTATTAAGGTCAACGCGTTGAGGTTTTATTAGTTAATTGGCTTTGGTCTGCTGTGTCGGTATTAACTTTGGATCATACGCTTGATGTGTATTTATTATGTTTGAAACATGTTGTATAAACTAAATCTTTGTGTACCAACATATCATTGTAATGGTAAAAATAAATTGAATTAAATAAAAAATGTTGCATTTTGTTGTGTGTACCTATTTATTCCTGAAATTTTAGAAATATTTCAAAATGTATGATTTGGAAGCAAGCTTCACACAGTTTACATCAATCATATTGTTTTTTATAAGTACCTGTATCCCTGTGATGAGAGTTGTAACTGGGAACTTTATCAATGGAAATCTAAAACTGAATAGATTTTTCAGTCCAAAATTTCTTTAAAAAAACCTTTACAAATAGAGTTCTGTTTTAAAAAATGGAAAATGGCCCTAGCCTGCAGTTCAGTGGTACACAATTAAGATTTCCAAAAATATTGTAGTTGTTGTTAAATGACTGAATTCAGTTGAATTTTAGATAATTAACTATCAACTTTAATCGAATGTTTAGATTTAGAAGATGCAGATCTCTTCCATTCGTTCAAATTGAATCCTAAACTAAGGAAAGGAAATGATATTAAACAGCAATTGATTTCGATATCGTCAACCTTTCTACATGTTCTAGCGGTTCTTTTTAAAAAGATACCCTCCCCCCCAAAAAAAAAATTAAAATAAATAAAAATTGAATAAAAACAAGGGCCGTCTTTCCCCTCAGAGCTATTCAGCTCTTTGATTAAAAAAGTAAATAATGTGATTAAATTGATTATCTCAATAAAAAGAACTTGCATTCTGATTTGATACTATGAAATTATATCTGATATCAGAATAATAAAAATCTCATTGTTGTCCATTCTTCAAAAAATTTCTGAACATACTGTAGTTAAGTCAGTTTTGTTTTTGACCACTATAACATGGGGTGACCAATATCTATGTTATACATTGTAGTAGTCTCAGGTTATTGTTTTTGAAGTTCAATGGACAATGCATTTTGAGCAGGTAAATATGAATTTGGATTAAATTTGAAGTTGATTCAGTATATTTTATGACATAATACCACTATTTTATTTCATCTAAGCATTTTCAAACTTTATATACTGGTCAGCTTAGCTTATAATTCAATCAATAATTTAATTGAAAGAACTCAACAATTGGTTGCAGGACTTATGAATTCAAATATAAGAAGAAGAAAAAAAAAATAAAGCAAAACTTGAAATAATACATATAATAGGAATTATGAGAACTACATGACATCAGAGTGCAATACTGCTTTTGTTCAGTTATCCTTGTGTTGATTTTTATGTTTTGAATCCCTTTCTGGTTCTTTGGATGTTTAGATTTTTTCTCTTGGTTAAGGCAAGCAACAGAACTTGTACATCTTATATAGTTTCTTATCTCAGGGGGAATCCAGAAAATTTTAAACATGGGTGGTGGTATTCTCAACCAAGGATAAAAAGGAGGGTTCCAACTATATGATCCAATTCAAATGCATTAATCTTCCATAAAAAGAGGAGGTTCCAATCACCAGACCCCCTGGGATCCGCCACTGTATTTTAATGCAGGTATAATAACAAAAATTGTACATGTACTTCTGTCCACTGCAAATTGATTTTATTTTCATTCAATGGCAATGTTCAAAATTTTGAAGACTATATATCTTTTTTCAATACTTTTGTTTTAATGAAATGAAAAGTTCAATAATGATTCTATGAAAACACAAGTTCTGCTGACAAATGACTGATAAACCCCTCTTGTGTTCTTCTATCTACCAAAAGAGTGTTTGAGAATATACAATAAGTCCAAGTTTCAGAGAAAAGTCAGTTAAATATATAATTTTCTTCTTTTGACGTGTTCAATAACCTGAAATTACTTGAAAAAAATGTCATCTTCAACCTTTCCATGACTATTTAAATGTTACAACAGTAGAGGAACATGTAATATTGAAAAGTTATTCAAGAAATCGTCGAAATATATCTGCAATCAATAATTTTACTCGAATTTACTGTTGTGAACTTGCAATATCATACGATGCGCGTACCGAGTTATCTTTCTTTGATCTCCGCTTTGCAACGAATAAGCTGACACAATTGCGTATCCGGGGTTTTTGTGATCTCATAGAGTAATATAAGAACCAAACAATCGTTTTACTTCATATTTTATACCCCTCAACACGTTACCAAACCTATTTAAGGAATTATTAAGGATTTTCCGTGGACCTACGCAAATTTTCAGAAAAAAAGTTTCACTTCACTCGTGAATTTATAACATTTTAACAACACTTTTTAATAATAATTATATAAAACAAGGAAGCTAATTCAATCTTGAATTGAATACTTTGGTTTTTATTAAAGTACGAGTACAAATAAGGCAATACGAGTCCAAAAACCACGAGGTATGCACGTTTACCAAAATATCGTAAACTCTGACCTTTTATCAGGTGACTAATGTCTTGACCTTAGAAGCCATTAAATCGTTTGCCGTCCAACTGATTACGGAAAATATACAATCTATTGTCCGATATTGTTTATAGTTAAATCGTTGTGCTTAACCTTGTTCAAAATATTTCACGTTAAAGTTGTGACTATCGGATGATTAAAGAATACCACATATATTGATGATGAGAGCTGATCTCAGCTAAGTATTTCCATTGGTGAGTTTTGGAAATATTTCCATTGCTTTATAATATATAAAAGAATCATAAATTATTCTAAAATATCAAAGATTTTTTCCGATCAGTAAACAGTACAGGGTCAATGTTCACTACGTATGTTGTGCAGGTAAAGATTGATTATTTATTACATTTAAACACACACATGAAACTTAAAATTTCGCAGTTGTTGACATTTCATATAAGTTATTCTACGTGATATGTTTAATAATACTGGAGAAAAAAAGAACATGTACAATATAAACATGGTTATTATATATTTTCATAAACATCATTAAAAAATCTACTTGTTTGTTTTTATCAAGAAGTTTCTTACTTTCAAAGTTTTGTTTAAATTCTAACTAAACTATTCTATAGATATCAACTTTAGGTTAATATAAAGTAATTATTTGCCTTGGCGACTATTTTAAAACTTACCCTTCTCATTCATTTACCCTAGTTTTAAGGAGGAATTTGTCTTTTGACTTACAGAGTATCATACCTGGGTGTTGTTCAGTGCCAAAAAAAAAAACCACAACATATGGTGCCGCAGCTTTTCTTACTTAAAACTTTGGTTCTTAACAACTACCGTCTGTCTTGCACCTAATGTTTGTGTCAAAAATTGGGACGTACACAGATAGTTTAAGAAAATTATTACTGATTCAATAAAAGTATTTAAATGCAAACATAATGTTGCATAAATACATACCTTTCTTCCATCATTTCTTTAAATATCATACATGTTTCTAAAAAAATAATATATTTACCTCTTGGCTTTTTGTTGGATGTAAAAAAACAAGGTGGCGCACATACCTGTATATACGTCCTTCTAACCATTATGTTGTTTATACTCTGATGCATATGTAGATTTCGGAATAGAGAACATTAATACAGTTAGAAACAGATTGGTGTTTTATCATATATTTTGTAGCCAATTATTAGATTTTTGAAGGTAAGTATCTGTGTCCCCTTTTTTTATTTTATCAAGGAGTACTTTGACCTTTTTCCAAAGAGATTAAAAGTATATGCATGTGATGAAAAAATGTTCATAGTTTTCTAATTGACTGCAAATATTGCACTGGTCATCGCTTTTCAGTGTCCAGATATACAATAGTTGTTTACAAGGAAGGACATAGTGAAGTAACTTCCATCTGAATATTTTTAATTTTTTAACGTGAAGCTATAAAATATAAAGTTAAGCATTCCATATAAATCGCTTGACGAATCCAATTTAAAGTGTGTCTTCAATTTTAGGAAACCAATTTGTGTTTTTTCGTCTAAATTACATAAAGTAATGCGTTTATATATTTTGTTAATGAAAGAATTTCAATGCAGATCAATTTTGTACTATTTTGTGTTTTTAAATATAGTTTGTTTTATCTGTTTTAACTTGAATATAGCACGATTTATCTGATTTTATTTCCATTTGCCACTTTTGTTTGGTATTGCATTTTTTACCTTAGATGGTTCTGATATCCAGTTAGATTTAATGGTTAATTTATCTAATATTATCTTTTGTGAAATATTTCCTGCTTTGTCAATTATATCATTAATAAATAATATCACATTTGTTATCAAATGTAAACATATTGAGCATTTGTTTTGAAATTTTATATGTTTATTACCCCAAATGAATTGTTGTTTTATATTATTAACAAAAGTTGTACTGTTATTTTTGTTTGAGATATTTTTTATTGTAAACCAACTTTTAACTATTTCTCAGTAGAAAAGAGGGAGTGATGTACTAAGGTTTTGGATTGCTTTTATGCTTCCTGGATTCATGTTGAGTTAAGAACTCCAAATGTACTAAAAAAAAGGGGAATAACTTTCCAGTTTGCAAAGTGTTCTGTTGTAATGGACCCAGAAAAATTGTATTGCTGATAGAAAATTGTCAATATCAATCATGTTTTGAAAGGATTTCTTCCAAGTAATTTTTACATAAAGTGATCCGTTTAAACTTTCTTTTTTATTACCCCAAATGAAGTTGTAAATCAGTTTTTTAAATTCATTCAAAAATTCTTTAGATAAAGTTGTAACTGATGCCAAGAAAGTTAAATTTGGTAGTGTTATAGATTTAATTTTTGTTTTAACGATAACAAATATTTTATTCAATCATTTCCTGATATATAAATACGTAAGTAGCCCAGGTCGCATACTTAGGAACCCCTGTAGCCTCACTTGACCAGGGGGGGATCAAATGAGTTTATACATACAATAGTTGAACATACATAATACGGTCGTATATCCGGTTCACTGTACAAACATATGTGTTAATTTAAACTTGAAAAACTATATATTTAATCGAGAAAAATAAGTTATAGTTTGATTGGAAATTATTGATGTGATTAAACAAAAATTTAAATTATTCTGTAATATACATAAGGATTATAAAAAGGATAAAGCACATGTGGTGAATACTATTGTATTACGAAGCATCATATATGTGGTAATTTACTAATATACATAATATGTATAGACATAAATTCAAATACTGATTACAATAAAGCTATTGGTTTTCCTTCTGTAAACATAGCATTTTGTTCACTACTTTATTCCTTAGATACAATAAGATTAATATAAATGAAATCGATTACACCTTTCGTTTAGATTATTATAAAAAAGTATAGATCCCTATATTTTTTTCGATAAAGAGTTTAATTATCGATCTGCATATACACTTTATATCCGAGCGTAGCAAGAGTAGTTTTAATTCGTTTTTCATGTGCAGTTTAGACGTGTTTTGTCGAGTTTGTATTTAGTACGTATTTTCAAAATAACCCATACAAGATAAAGTAGTATGGCATTAACAACAGTATAATTCGATATATATGTACAAAGTCCTAATAAGATATCTCTTTCAAAGAGTAGCTCGTTATTTTATAAGGTTACACAGTTGTTAATTTCTAACAACCGTTTACATGGTTTAACATTGTTCAATTGATAAAATAAATGCTCTAGAGTTTCAATATTAATGTTTTCATCACATAAGTGACATTTTCCATTTGACATATGCATTATTTGCAGTCGTTTTTTGTATATATAATCCTGTGTATAAATTTCCATTGAAATTCTGTAACTTTTCTATAAATATCAATTTTACTTAGATTTTTGTCAAATTGTTTCCTAATTCATACACTCGCTATACAAATTTTTCTCATTTTGTTTGACACTTAAGGGTCTTAGTTATGTTAATTTTTAATTGAAGATATTTTAATGTCAAATCTATGATTGTATTGATTTCATTATATGGATTTAGAAATTCAAGGTTTTCAGAGATTTTGATTTTGTGGCTTTTTAAAGCAGTTAGATCATCGTTATTTCTAAAAATCTGCATGAATGTGTGTGGTATGGAACTTGGAATCGTGAATATTCTGAAATACAATTACGTTTATCTATCAATATTCGATATATCTCTTTGCACGATTTAAACTCTTTGTTATTATCGTCCCATATATTACCAATAGTTTTTATCTGACTTTTTGAAAACCATGGTACTCGATATCTTATTTGGGCACCTTTTTTCAATACGTGAGGATTCTTGAAAAATGGGGAGATAGTATTCTGAAGTTACCAAACCCGTTTTCAAAGTGTAACATTTCATTTAATGTTTTAGTTGGCAGAACTACACTTTTTTGTGGTTGAGTGAAATCAGCTGCTAAATTAGGATTATAACACAATATTAACTGCTGAATCCCTATTTAGAACACTTTACCTATTATATCAGTTTGTTTGGTTCATACATTGCTGTAAATATAATGGAATATTAGGCTCCTGTCATACATGAGAAGTATAGTTAGCTATAATACCGGGTTTACTCCACTATTTTCTACAAAGGGAAATGCCCATACCAATTCAAGAACACTACAAACTAGTAAAAGTCTGAAATGTTTATATTTGTACTCGACTGTACTGATTTTTACTGGACCAGACTGAATTGGTCTGAATTTTACTTGATATTACTCGACTCTGTACTAACCATTCTCGACTGTAGTGCTTTGTACGCTATTAAAAAAGTCTGAACTATCAATCGACCTGCTTCCGAAACAGTTCTTACCCATTCTCGACCTGTACCCAACCAGTTCTTGATCTATATTTTTAGTATGAACCATACTCGACCAAAGGTCTGAACAATTCTCGACCCAAGGTCTGAACAATACTCGACCAGTCTGAACCATACATGACCAAATAACCTCTACTGTTGTATTCAGCCATGCTAGATCTATGAGTTCACTCTGTATTTTGAGATGGTGCAGAATGCTATGTTGAAGATATATCTTGACACTAACTAAGTATTTTTATGACTTGCAGAAACTTTCTACACAATTTTAAGCATCAACCGAACAACCATTTTATTTTTAGATATACACTCGCATATAGTTCCTTTGTGAATCAAAATTTATGTAATGATTTACTATTTATTTATGAATTAATTAGAAAAAAATATTTGTACATCAATTGCATCAACTGATAAGAATTTTGAAAGAAGGGTATTAGTATCTTATTCTTCCGTAAATTATTGTTAAACGAAATTTAGGTCAACATGTTATTAATCATTATATCTAAGTTATACTCCTTCATTTTTTTGAAATTGTAATACTTCAATTATTTCCATAGGCAAGTAAGGGTCAGTATGATTATCAACTTTCATGATTTTCATATAATTACACTCAAAGGTGAAAGTATTATTTGGAAACAACCAAGTCTTACTTCGCCACAGTTGATATATCTTGACATGATACATAAACAGATAGACACAATTTATTACAAACCTAAATAAAAACACTCATGTGAACCTCAATAATAAACCTAAAAATGTATTGTTTATTTGTATCTACACTACATTAGAATTTTCTTTTAATTTTGTTCGCTAGCTGAATAATTAATCAGATGTTGGTTAAAAAAAGAAAAAAACATCGAAAAAACATGTATACAAATACTAGCAAATATTTTTTCACTTGTAAATAAGTATCACTATCACATGATATAAGTCAATAACCAACTTCTAATAATTTTATCAGAAATTGGGTTGAAAGAATAACAAAATTGCATAACTCCTACCTGAACATATTCTGATTTGTTTGTTCTTCATTTGCATTGTATATTACTATATAATATTGACAGTTATTGGAAATATCCAAGCATTAGGTATTTGTACATTTGGATTTAAATACAGGAAATGTTTTTTTTTTCTTCGTGAAGAATGATCACAAATTAAGATAAAAATAGGTTTTTTCTTCAATTTTTGTTGATGAGAAAGAACATTCCCAATGACACTTTCTTGAAATTATTAAGCCAGTAACTATAAATGGCCTATACAAAATATATATAGATATAGGAAGATATGGTGTGAGTGCCAATGAGACAACTCTCCATCCAAATAACAATTTATAAAAGTAAATCATTATAGGCCAATGTGCGACCTTCAACACGGAGCCTTGGCTCACACCGAACAAAAAGCTATTGAGGGCCCCAAAATTACAAGTGTAAAACCATTCAAACGGGAAAACCAACGGTCTTATCTTTACAAAAAACGAGAAACCAGAAACTCGTTTAAATTACACAAACAAACGACAACTACTGTACATCAGATTCCTGACTTGGGACAGGTGCAAACATTTGCAGCGGGATTAAACGTTGTAATGGTACCAAACCTTCTCCCTTTATCTGAAACAATAGCATAACATCACAACATAGAAAAACACACGATAAAATATCAATTGGAAGGCTTAACTCAATCAAAAAACGTAAATTAACACACTATGAACGAATAAATTTGATCAGCGATACCTGAATACAAATGCACATTTGACTTGTTAGAAGATTTCCTATTCCATTCTTGTTAAAACCATTTGATTGCAAATATTTATATAAGAAAAATAATCTGACAGAGTCTCAAATGTCTATCAATATATCTGACAATATTAGCATTAATATTACGAGCTTCCCTCCCTTTGAAAATTAACATAGAAATTTTTAAATTAAATAATGAAAAGAGAAAAAAATATTGAGAGAAGTATGGTCAGAAAAGATATGACTAGCTATAAATATGGCTGGATCACAACATCAACGATGCATTGATTTAATTTTGACTGTTGGAATAACATTCTTTTATCTGTTATGACAAAAGCCCCAATTGAATAAAGATATATGTGAAACAGATGTTTACAGCCTTACGTGATTCTCAAATTTATCCAATCGAGATAGTTAAATTATCTAGTATTAAGGTAGCTGGGGTCTAGATTAAAATCAATAGAATTTGTAAATAATTGTGAAAATGTAGTTTCTGTCATACTTTTTTTCGAAAATATATTGATAAGTATGGGTCAATGTGCTTATTTTTGCGCTACAGACTGTGCAAAATTGTCAAATTCTGTATAGATAATGCATGGAAACTCCAATTTTGTGTGATAAAACGAAAACTACACCATAGAAATTTGAAATAAGATATAAGAAGATAGCTCTAATAATAAGCTTTCACATAAGTAAAAAAAAAAATTGGGTCACGGAACTCATTTTCTTGCTTTAAAATAAATTCGGTTAATTCCTTACACATTCTATTGTATAAGTAACTGTATCTAAATTGTATCCCCTTTAGTTGTCTATCCTTATGTTGCAAAGTTTAAAAAAAAAGGAATCAAACATAAATTTTCTTTTTTTTTGTAAAATGCATCCGTTAATATGATAAAACCGGTCATTTTTTGTATTATCATGAAAAGTCTTATATATGTATCACATTTGACTCTAGAAATTTGCACATTTTATTGAAGATCTAGACCGAGTATATTCTGGGTTTCAAAATCCAAGATAGAGGAAGACACCTGAGCTTACTTAAAATTTAAATCTTAATAAAAGACTTTCTCTTCCTGAAAATCAAACCAATACTGTGGATAATAAAACCTTTACAAAGCTACATTTTTATATATATTTTTTTATTTTTAAACAAAATTTTCCATAATTCCCTAAAAACAATAGATAGATTTTATGAAAACATACAATAGTTATATAACTGTCTTTTTCATGAGGTATCAAATGTCAATTGAATCGCTGAAATTGTATAACATTGTATCAGAAATATATCTATTCTTATAATTTACAAAATATATATATAACTGAAAAGGAATAAAAATAAAATAAAAATATGAGCCAAATTGTTGTTCTTCTGATTGATTAGGGGTAAACTTTAAAGTTATACATGCTGCTTCGGGCACACTCATTGAAAAGATATATCACTCACAGTCAGAGATTGATAAATTTTAAATAATATTCTTCAAAATTACAATATTCGGTAAATACTTTTTTTTAGGCTTTTTGGATTTAACTAGATAAGTAATACACCTCTAATACACACCTACACTAAGGTTATTAAACTATAGTAATGTGTTTCTTGAATGCAATGTCTCTAACTTTGACAAACAATTTTAAATTTAATTTAGTTACTGCAACTTTGGAATACACTTCCTTTTTTAAAAGATTATCAAGGATTACTATTAAAGTTTAATATCACAATTATATTGAATTATTGGTTTGACAAAACAAAGGTTAATTAAGTTGCTTTATATACTATTTTAAATATATTTTGACAAAAAAATGTTCACTCCATTATTAAATAATCTCGACATATACCATAACTTTAAACTAGGCTTAAATTAGTGTTAAAAATTGTCCAGTAACCATAATTATATATCTGAAACATTCATAATTTTTGACGTACATAAACAATGTGAACATGATATTATGTAATTACAAAATCATTTAACGAAAATTTATTTTTTATTTTTTTCATGATATTGTTTTTATCCAAGCAGAAATTTATTCCTTTGATCACTTTGTTTAATTTTTACTTTAGAGGTGATATACATGGTATATATTCATTGTTTTCGATTTAGACTCTTGTTTATATTTTTTTGCATTTGGGCTTGTATTATATTTTACCTCGGGTTTATTTGATCCGTTCATCCTATTACGACTCTTTAAAGTTTAAGAGTCTATCCTAGATTGCGGTAAGTTATATGGTCTATTAAATACAGTTTCGACCCCTAACATCACTGAAGAGACATTAATCGTCAAAATCCGGATATGGTGTACAAATTTTTGCACCACTTCTCTGGTATACCCTCTTCTCAACAAGTTTATTGTTTTCTGTTTGGTATCAAATTTATAATTAAGATCTATGCTACATCTTGTGATCAATTATTTGGCAATCGTCAATGGGAGCCAGCAGGGTTTAAGAACATCAGTTGTTTGACCTGTAAGTCAAATGCGTTTTGTTAAAATATACTTTTCACTTTTTTGGTCTTTTGGAAACCGTTGTTTGTGCTGTATTTAGCAATGCTCAAGTGTTTTTTTTGGTGCTATTTATAAGCAATTTGAATTAACATTCCACTAGTTCAGAGTCTATCTGATATAAAACAGCAATAAACACAAGAGAATTGGTGATAAAACAAAATTTTATCCATATTTTAAGATTTTCAAAATTTCAGTCAAATTATCTAACCTGAAATATTTCCCACAAAAAGCGTCAACCATGAATATTTTTAAAAATAAATAGTTTTTGGCTTATTTTTTATTTCCAAATTTACTTAACTGGTTTAATTAAAATACAAATATACTTTTAAATAAGATGTGTAGCATATAAAAATACAATTTTGCAAAAAATATAAAATATACAAAAATTTGTAAAGCAAATTATCTCCCTTTTGTATTTTTTTTCTTTTCTAAATGAACGATTAATAGCATGGCAAATCATCAAAAATTAAATAGAAATGAACATAGTTTTATTATGGGATGAATACACTGCTATAAAACTTCAAAATTATAACATATCTACTGTCATTTTTGCAAAAAAGACTTGGCTCTGGATACTTTTTTTTCTGTATTAAACTGTTTTTCGTTTTAAACCTCACTCACTACTCTTGTATAAAATCTCACTGACTGCTCTTGTATAAACCTCACTGCTCTTCTAAAAATCTAACTTCTCTTCTAAAACCCTCACTGCTCTTCTAAACCTGCAAAAACATATATATATATATATATATTAATTAAACTTAATTAATTGGATTTAAAAATTTATACCAATAATAATCATATTCAATGTTAACATGTTCTTTGATATTGTCTATAAACATTTTCTCACAAATTAAAATGACAGAGACAAAGCTTCAACCACAATAGTTTTAAGGTATGATTTGTGAGTACAAAGTTAAAATATATTAAAAATTAAAATTTACATGCTACTATTTTTTTAACAACCAAAAGTATTGTACTTCCTTTATATATATATATCAAAATATTTTTCCAAAAAAATCTTGAGAAGAATGTCCTTGTTCATTGTTGTTATCAGTATATCTTTACATGTCTGCTTACTATCATATTACTGTAAGTAGATTCTGTACATTCAACAGAATCAACAAAAAGCAACAAAAACAAAAGCAGCAATAAAACAAAAGCAGCAATAAAGTGAAAATGGATGTCGCATTAGGGACGACATCAAGAAATCAATGTAGGATAAAAAACTTATTAGTTTATCATCCTACATTGAACTTTTGATGTTGTCCCTTAAACTCTGAAACATAGATGAACTAAAAATAGCAATAACATACAAGTCTTACAAAGGCCAGAGGCTCCAGACTTGGAACAAAAGAACAACCAAAGAACAATCTAACATTTGAACAAAGCCAACATGAGACTGATTAAACCTTGTGAAGGTGACATGGCCAACATCTGGAGGTCGCCAGCTGCATAATCTTCGTGAAGTTTAAAAACATACACTGCTGAATCACCTTCATACTTAACATTGTACCATTCAACAAACCCAGGAACAACAGACAATACTTTTCCTTTATACCATATATTGTTTGCAAATTTATGCTCAATCCATTTTCCTACTAAAAGTGGTTTATTTACAGTCATTCTTTCGTTTGTACATGTACTTGTTTTTGATTCCGAAATTAAAGTGTTTAAATTTGCTTCCAATTGAGCAACAGTAAACTTCTTTTTATCGGCGGAAAATGCAAACAAGCATTTGTCACTGGGAACCTGTTTTAGAACATTTTTTCTAAAATTTAGTTGTGCCTTTACAGCTGTTATTTTTTCAGTATTTTTCGAAATTTCCATTAAGTGTTGACTAACTTGTTCATGACTTTGCCATTATCCAAAGTACATGATGTCATTTGTCATATTTTGTTTTTTCTGTAGCTGTTTTATCTTTTTGAGTCTAATCTCCTCTTCTTTCTTCCTTAACTTTATTAATCTTTCTGATTCAATTTGTTGTAATCTTTGTTTAAATTGATGTCGTATTTTTCTACCTTCTTTTCTACTGTCCTCGATCAACTGGTTTCTTTCCGATACAGGAAGGTTATTAAGCCATTCATCTGTTTTATTATGCGAAAAAAGAAGATAAGCTTCATTGCAAAGTGTTGTAGCATTTGGTCTGTACTTCATGAGGAAATCAAGTTGTCCGAAGAAAAACTCCGGTAACTTGTTGTGTTTGAGACAACTACTTGTCTGTTCTCTGGTTAGCTGAGTAGGTGTTGAAAACTTCCCACCTGGTAGATGGTCACCTGCTTGCCGCTTTAATAAAATAATCATTACACCAAACAGAGATTGAAGTATTTGAACAGTGAGTTCATCAGAATCATCTGGTTTAAGAAGTTCATTTAAAATTTCATCATTATCATTGATTTGATCAGGAAATGGCTTCAAATTTCCTGATAAAATTATAGAACTGTCTTCTTTGCCTATCTCCAAAAAATCCAACAATACAGACAAAAGTTCATTTAAATTAAAAACATGACTACTATACTCAATTTTTCTCCACAATGGTCCACATACAAGTTTGGATATTAACCCCAAAGCTCTTGAACCAGCAATATATAATGGTTCCTTAATATCTGCTAAAACAGATGACAAAAGTCTATTTGTACATCCATGAATAGATTCGAGAAATGTTTTAATATTGTTCCTATGGTGATAGGTGGTGTGCCCAAGTTGGAAAAACACATTAAACCTGTTGTGTTTATACCTTATAAAATTTACCTTGTCACCGATTGATTTCATATAAGTTTTAAAACCCCCATGTACCCCATTTCTCTCATCGACACCTTTAGCAAATGATTTGCTGCATGTTCGAATGAGCCTTATTGTTCCACATTCGGCATTTTTAACCTCTGAGTCATCACTGTCTGCCTCAAGTGTCTCTGCACCTAACGATTTATTGAAAAGTTTTTCAAATTTTCCTAACGCTACTGAGCATACATCCGCAAAATTAACCAACAGATGCAGAGAACAGAAAAAATTGTTCATTTTTGAGCATACATCCCTTTCATCAGCACTCAACTCATCCCAGTTCTGTACAAAATCTGGTAAAATATCAATCCTAAAACTTTCAAGCAATGTATGAAACTTTTTCTCGGTAGCTGCCCGATCGGACATTGTATTTCTTATATTAGATAGAAGTCTATAGCCTACATTTCTTTCCTTATCATTATTTTCTTTTTCCTCGCACAAGTCAGTTATGTCTTGCAAAATAGTTTTTAATGTATCTAAAACCGTTTCTGCACTCTTAGATGACATTTCACGCAAGCCTAGTAAATAGCTATTTTGGTTTTCGTCAGTTGCAGCAAATACTTCAAAACATCGTCCATATTTGGAGGTTTCATCTGAATACAATGTTAGGTTATTTTTTTTTGATAAAGATTCTGTCTGTTTTAAGGCCAAAGAAAGTCTTTGGTCATTCATCCTATCAATTGTTTGTCTACTAGGAAGCCTTTTTGGAACTTTTCCACACATCTTGCACACTTCTTTAACTACATCTGAAACATGTCTAGCTGAGATGTTAAGATCAAGCAATTTCATAATACATTTAGTTAGTTCGGGCTTAAAAGTTTGTTTTTCTTCGTTCCAGGTTTCAATCACCATCTCATCATCATCATGCAAAAGTGCAGTCAAATAGTCATTGTCCACTTTTAAATCATTGTTTTCACTAACAGTATCATCTAATGTATTCTTTGCTTCTTCAATTGTCTCTATACTATCGTTTAATACGTCTAACATGTCACTATTTTCATTTTTAAGTTCTAAACATTCTAATTCCTTATTTTTCAAATTACTTTTCATTTCATTGCACATTTCAACATACTGTGTTTTCAAAGACTTAAGTTTTTCAACTGAGGCCCTTAAGCTGTTACATTCTTTAAGGAGACTGTCTTTAACAACAGATAGCTTTGAACATTCATTCTTAAATTTCTTATTGTTTTCCGATTTATTCAAAGCACGCTCAAGTTTTCGTTTCAATAACAAGCGCTCCTTTTTAACATTCAAATATTTTTCTTTCACTATTTCCGCTTTATTGTTTTCATTTTCAAGAAATTCATTTTCTTCCTTTAGTTCCTTAATAACTGACATTTGTGATACTTGTACAATTCTCTTGAATTTTGCACTCTGAGTATTATTTGACAAACTCTGAACAGGTATGTAAAATTGTTCATTATTGAATGTTTTAAGTCCCTTTCCTCCTTTTTTTTTTTGCATGCTAGAATTTTATACATTTTTGATCGCAAAGTAGCTAAATTAATCATGTTCAATTCGATTTTGCACATTTTTGATAATATTTTAGCCACTCGACATTCCGGTTGAATTGTATTTACACTATGTACAGTTTTAGAAAATATAAAAAGTTCAATCACTAATCCATTATTAATCAGTGATTGATGTATATTTGGGACAAGTTCTTCATTTCCATCTTCTAATGTTTTAGAATTTATATACAAAAGGTCAGCAAATGGTCCTAATGATGCCATATTTTTAAAACTAAATATATATATACGTATATATATATTTAAATTAAAAATATTACCGTTTAATGTTTATTCATTTTTTTCTTGAAAGTTGCTATTTGCTCACTGAGCACTTTCATATCTGTTTTCATTTTATCGTGCCACATTTGCTGCTTTTTGAAGTCTTTGTTTTTTTGTTCCAAATCTTTGTTTTTTTGTTCCAAATCTTTGTTTTTTTGTTCCAAATCTTTGTTATTTTGTTCAAACTCTTTGAGATTTTCTTCCAAATTTTTGTTTATTTTCACTATATCTTTATTTCTTACCACTAAGTCCTTGTTTTCTGATCTTAAGTTGATGTTTTCTATCCTTAGTTCCTCATTCTTTTGCATATATCTAAGGGCAAATGGATCTTTTATCTGGAAAAAAAATAAAAAATTTGACTTGCAAACTAATAATTGGTTTGTTGGTATGATTATTTATATAATATTTTATTTTGAGTAAATGGGCCAGCCATGTTTGAAAGCTGATCAACAAGACCGGTGTCACATGTTGAGCAGGATCTGTTTACCCTTTCCGAGTACCCGAGATTGCACCAAGTTCTAGGTGGGGTTTTTGTTGTTCAGTCTTGTGTTTTGTGTACTATTATTTGTTGTTTGTTGTCTTGTATTTTTTATGCCAGGAGTTGTGAAACATCATTCCAAGTGAGGACCATGGCGTTGTCAGTTTTTCTTTCTTTAAATGAATATAAACTCAAACTTCTCAAAATAACACGAAGACATGTCATGTTTAACATAATTGTAGTGTACTTTACTCTAGTCTTTTAAATGTTTGTATAAAAATTAAAAACAGACTCTAAACATACTATTTTAACTTCAGGTTTTTCTCTCTTAACTATAATTGTTTTGAATTTTTTCTCAGGAGTGTTGAAAACTAAGTCTAACTCCTCATCAGATGAACTTGGACACTGAAAAAAAATATATAAATACATGAATCTCATTGACATAACAAAAGCAGAAACATAAATTTAATATATGCTAAATGTATTAAATTAACTGAAAGTGCTAGCATACATGTAGAATCAGTAATAAAATACTCCAAATCTGGGTATTCCCCTAACATGTTTAACCCCGCCACATTATTTATGTATGTGCCTGTCCCAAGTCAGGAGCCTGTAATTCAGTGGTTGTCGTTTGTTAATGTGTCACATATTTGTTTTTCGTTCATTTTTTTACATAAATAAGGCTGTTAGTTTTCTCGTTTGAATTGTTTTACATTGTCTTATCGGGCGTATTATAGCTGACTATGCGGTATGGGCTTTGCTCATTGTTGAAGGCCGTACGGTGACCTATAGTTGTTAATGTCTGTGTCATTTTGGTCTTTTGTGGATAGTTGTCTCATTGGCAATCATACCACATCTTCTTTTTTATACATCCTTAAACGTACATTATTGTAGATTTGATTTTGTTTAGATGATAACAATCAATATACTGCTGCACTAGTTCAGTATGGTGGTCTATTATATAATAGTTATAAAATGCATGTAACACATTTATCCCTTGAAAAATACTGCTGGCGCTGCAAGTTAGTGTGTCAATTAAATGAAAGCTACAATGTATGATATAAATTGTAAACATGTATTTTAACATGACAAAATTGACTTATTTAAAAAAAAATATTTTGCAATGTTCTAACAGTATATATTATAAGTACCTCCACTCGCTTTCTTTTAAGATCTTTTGACATTGGATTGAATGTAATGATACCATAAATTCTGATAATGATAAACAAACTGTGTAAAATGTATAGAATATATTATGTTATTGCACCACGGGTAAATATCACATTTTGATTGGTTTATAGCTGTCATGTGGTGACCCCTTATGGATGTGTAGGGGTTAGTAAATAGGGGGTTCATGACGTCAAGTTTACTGCTTATGGTAGAGTCATCTATTAATGATGCTACTGATGTACAATTGTTTGGCCTATGTGATATGGAGATATGAATAGTGAACCGGCTATGGACGATTGGACTGTGTAATATATAAAGTTAACTTCGTTTACATGGTGATGGATTAGTCCGCATGCTGTATATATGTTACTTTTATTAATATATAATACTTAAGTATACTGATTTTATGAGTGCCCCGTGTGTAAGGGTTAGGGTGCAAATAAGACGTACGCTATAGAAGCGAAGCTCCTGCTAGAGGAG
Organism: Mytilus galloprovincialis; assembly: GCF_965363235.1. NCBI lineage: Eukaryota > Metazoa > Mollusca > Bivalvia > Mytilida > Mytilidae > Mytilus > Mytilus galloprovincialis. Next base: position 15,900,822 of record NC_134840.1, read on the forward strand.
GAAGATAAAGACTAGGTAACAGGTGTTGCTTTCTTTCATTGTTTATTTTTCCACAAAACACAGCAGGGAAGGAACAGTGTGCAATAAATTCATTATAGGGTTAACTACTGACCCCCCTAAGGAGGTGAATAAAATTCCTATTCTTATTATTATTAACTATTGTTGTCATTTTTTATAAGAATTTAGATTTCTCTTCCGTCCACTCAGACAGTCTTTTTCATTTAAAACATTGTAATTTACAGTCAAAACTTTAAATTTTATACTTTGACTATGAGTTAATGATGATTTATTGATGACCAGTTAACTTTGCAAAAAGTGTGAGTAGACTGTACAATTTGTCTAGCATTACTAGCATTCGATGTCCATGATTGGTCTAATTTTGTCCCCCCTTTTTTATGTACCTTACAACCAACTCGACTATTGGACCTAGAGCACTTATTTGAAATCATGAGATGACTGAACAACTATTCATCTTCAATATTCATTACGATCTACAAACTTTTTGGACACTGTTAAATTGCTGTTGTGAAAAGTTTGCTGTATTTTCTGTGAATAGGAAAACCGGAAGTGAAGAAAACATGAGCAGATAACTGTAGTTTGCATTTTTACCTTAGTCATTGAGGAACATCATATCAAAGATTATCTCTATTTTTAAGCTAAGAACGGAAAATGTATGTATGTGCAATAGAATATATCAACTCAGTATGAAATATGCTTCAAAATGAACAGAAATATAAAGGGGGACTATAGTTATTAAATAATATCCTTCATTTTTATTGCTTCATTGTTAACATGCCGCCTTACCATAGAAATTGTATGGGAAAATACCTTTGGTATTTATAGATCATTACCTCATTCTTCAAACAAAGTCATCTGAGTGTTTGAAACAAACGTGAGGTATGAGTACACAAGCGTCCTTTTGAAGCTGTGAACTGGGTACGTGTTTGGAATGTGGTAAATATTGAGCAGTGAGTTATTTCCCCTTTGCATTGAGCATTGCTACTGTATTATTTACATATTTATTCTATAAAATATAACCAATTCAGAATGGTCGAGTAAAAATCTGTCCATGCGAGTACAGATATAGGCCATTTCAGACTTTAACTGGTTTGTAGTGGAATATGACAGTTGTTTACCATCCGTGTGATGTGTTTGAGCTTTTGATTTTCACATTTGATTAAGGACTTTCCAATTTGAATTTTCGTTAGAGTTAGTTTACATTTCTGACCTCTGAATTATATAAAGGAGTTATATATATCATATGAATAAAACATATCAATTAAATTGAAATCAATCTCACAAAATAAATGCCCATCCGCAATGTCGATGAGGGTTTGAGTAATATCTCTACAGATTTGATACAAAAAATAAAAAACAACTACATACTAGATCCCTAAAAAACAAACTGTGGACTTCAAAAGTCACAACTAATCATTTTGCATATACACAGTCTTGCAATCATATCTTGAACGTGTTTATTAGTAAAAAACCCCAACTCTCCATGCTGTTAACGTCAAGAAAAAATCTAATCGACGAAATCCTCTAAATTAGCATATGATGTTATGAAATATAAATAATTAATGAAATATAATAGAATAGCTTTGTTGTTGTATTGTAGATCTTACACTTTGGAAAAATGGGATTATTTTTGCCACATGTAAGTGTATAAAAACATTCTAGTTCAATTTTTTCAATCTATTTCTTTTTCTTTTTTTTTTTTTTTTTTTTTTTTTTTTTTTTTTTTTAAAGTTTACAGATTATAGGCTTCCTCTGCAGTTCAGAAATATAAAATGGTTGAATGAATATTGACGACACCGTTGACATTTTCGACATTATAAGTTTTATTGCACAAGACGTGAATTTTGAATAAGAATGATCTCTTTTTATTAATTTGATTTTTTTTTAGTATCGATCTTTTTCACCTGTAATCGCACAAAGATAAAAATTGACAGTAACTGCTGAAAATATGAGAATAACACAGCGATGATGTTGACGATGGAGTACCATCCAATCACATTTTAACATGTTTGGTATGTTTATGAATTTGCATTTATTTAAGATAAATGAAGTCATGACATTTACCTTATACTATTTTGCAGTCATTTGTGCTTTTCGTGCTCGTTCAAGTGCACATATCTGTTGAGTTATTCTTGGATAGCTGTCCAGCCAAACCGATGTGGAACTTAAGAGGGAAGAATCTTTGTGGTGAAAAAGATAAATACATGTGTCTGTATGATAGAAATAAACGCAAATTTAGAGAACTTTGTAAAGATAAACCCGAATTCCATAGATCAGGTATGAGTACAACAATAACTACGATTGCAAATAAAAGCAATATCGAATGTGATTTTTCAATTGATATTGTTACAGCAGTCACATGTCTATCAAATTTCATGGCGTTTAGAACAGTCTTCAGTTGTTCACAATTTTTGTTGTTTCAGTTGCAACAGTTGCTGTGTTCAAAATGCCCGTTTTTGTTTTTGTGAAGTATAATCGAGTTGTTATAGTTCGTTTTTGTGTGTGTTGCATTGGCGTTTGTTTTATGCTGCACTTCAGTGTTTTTGTTGTCTTGTTGTGTTCCTCTTTTAGTTGATGTGTTTTCCTTGGTTGTAGTTTGTAACCCGTATTTGTTTTCTCTCAATCGATTTATGACTTTAGAACAGCAGTATACTTATGTTGCCTTTTATTTATCTATATTATTTGATTGTATATTTGTAATTTTAACAGAAGCCAGTATGTCAATTGTCAAAATCATTTCACATCTGTACACGTTTGTAATCGTAATAGTGAATTCTTGTTAAGTTTAATACAATATCCTCCGGGAATTTAGTTGGAAAAAAAGTGTGACAAAATGATAAAAACAACTAGGTTTGCAAGAAATTGCGGGTTTCACCCCGTCCTTGGAGTTAATTTTAATGCTGAAAAGCATCACATATGAATATTTTGTAAAAAATATTGTTTACAAAGTTCATGATTCGACGGCGGACACATTAAAACATTATACAAATGAAAAGCTCATCTCAGTTTGACATTTAATTATGTTGTATAAGATATACAAAATGTGGTGAACTATACAAATATAGTTACAAAAACTGTCTGTAAACACCGTTCTCACGGGCGTAGAATAAATCGCAATCAAAGACAATTTCGTACCAGCAATACAAATATTTAGAATCCAATTTCTATTTATGAAAATCACGCAAACATCATCTTTTATCTTACCTCCTATACATTTCTATGAATATGATTGGTTAAAAGCAACCGCGTTGAAACCATGTATATTCCATATTAGGGTAGTAGGGAGGCGGGGCTTATTTCAATACACGATTAGTAGTGGTGTTACGTCCCTTTATAAAACAACACGGTTTTGTGTGTAAAGATTCAAATATCAGTGACAATACCCTTACGTCATGAAATTTGCAGTAATTCCAAATACATGTCTGGCCCGTGTTCCATGTCTTAAAAGGAGACCTTATCATCGTTCGTGACCGAGATTTGAAATCGTTCAACAGTGAGGACCTAATTATCGTCCCCTTCAATTATAAACTTGAATGAGTGTCGTGCAATCATGCAAGACTCCCTCCGCTCAAAATTAATAAAACGTGATAAAACCTGACAAGAAATCCTTAGATTTTTTGTTTGATTAAGTAATGAACATAGTTGATATGCGTTAACAACATTTTAAAGAATATTTTACTCCTTACAAAATTGACAACCCTATTTCTCATATCAAACATAAGCTTAAAGAACTCGACAAAGAATTACTACCTTTGGTACAATCAAAAGCTTGGGAATAAATCGTTTAAAGAAGGCCTTTGAAAATAGTGGAGTTAATTACTTTTGGTCAAAAACGTGCTTGGAGTATTTGATCAATTGCATGCTTAAAATGGTGATTTCGAATCTGTCAAAGTCTACTGGTAGGGTGCCCAATCAACAAATTTTATCGATTTGCCTTGACGGAATAACACTCGGCTTCATGTTATATCACTGGAAAGGGGAGAACAAACCTCATCGAAATATCGTTGTCGTCGTTGTCTGCCGTGGTCACGTTTTATTTAAATCAGGGTCAAAGGTCAAAGCAAAAATTTCAGAAAAATGCACAGTCACTTTTAGATAGCTGGTTTCTTCTACATATATGCGTTTGGAGCAAAATGAAAACAAATAATTTATAGAAATATATCTTTTGTATCTACATTTAAAACTTATTTTATATTTTTATCCCCAAAAATGACTGTAGATTGACTTTTTTGCATATAGGGTGCAAATTTGAAATTTTCAAAGAGCTGTTAAATAACAGTGAATTTGACCTATTTCAAATTCTAAATTTGAAATTTTTGTATTTAATTCATTGCAGGTAACATCAAAAGATGTTTTTTTAGATCTTAACTTTAATAATTTGTCAAAAACAAAATGTGTTTCACGACTTTTGATAGTCAGGTCTTCGTCAATTTCTAGGTAAATACCAAACTTCTGTTATTGGTTGTGAAAGAGTATATATAAATGATTTGTTTTGAAATTTGTGTAAAATTAACGTCAAACTTGTTTGATTATGAAGCTCTGTGTATAGCTTTGCTTTACAGAAGTAAAAATTAATGCAAACAGAGACAAAGGGGGGTTAAAGTTATAAAAACAAAACGTCTATTAGAAGTAGGTAAAACACCCCATCCTACATATACAGATGACTAAATGAGCATCAATTGGCTTACAAGTATTCCAAAAATAAAATAAGGGAGAGGGTTATGTATAGCACAGATGTACTTAACAAACAATTGTAAACAAAAAAGGCTTGAGAAACCAAAGGGACATTATAAAATAAAGACAAGCTGACATCACCATTGCAAAAACACGAAAAAAAGAACAAATGCAAATAGAAAATTATGATTGAAGCTGATATTACCTACTACGTTGAATGGATCCTGTAGTTTAAGCTCACCAACCACGGCAAGGTCAGAAACCAGTTTTTTTTTTACATATCTTTCCCCATTAGATAGATTATTATTATATTTCCAACGATTTCAAAATCTGGAGTGCAGCTCTTATTACATATTGTTTAAAAGTAAATTTACAAGGATGAAGTTTGACAAGGGAGAAATTATAAATTGTAAAATTGACAATGGAAATGGGGAATGTACCAAAGAGACCACAACCCGACCATAGAACAGACTATTTTAGCCAATATTACACTCAATTTGTTTAGGTCACAATTATCTATTTTGATTTTTGACTTGAGATCATTCAGCGTAACAACAAGATCTCGAGCTGCGTCCATAGATTCATCGATGTCACAATAAGAACAAAACTTTACGACAAAAGAGATGATTTCAGCTTTCCAATTGTGAACTTTCCATTTCTAAGTAGCAACATTCCAGCAGCACCTGCATACGGGGTATATATCTCCCAATTGATACGATATTCCCGTGCTTGCATTTCCTATCATGATTTTCTTGATAGAGGTTTGCTGCTCACAAGGAAGCTATTAAACCAAGAGTTCCAAATGGTGAAGTTGAAATCATCCCTTCGTAAATTTTACGGACGCCATCACGAGTTGGTTGACCGTTATGGAATAACCGTTTCACAAATGATATCGGATATGTTCCTTACGTCGTAACTACAATCCCCTTCCCTTTCATGAATATGACCTACCGAATTAGACTATTTACCGGATTTGTAATCACTTAAGCAACACGACGGGTGCCACATGTGGAGCAGGATCTGCTTTCCCTTCCGGAGCACCTGAGATCACCCCTAGTTTTTGGTGGGGTTCGTGTTGTTTATTCTTTAGTTTTCTATGTTGTGTCATGTGTACTATTGTTTTTCTGTTTGTCTTTTTTATTTTTAGCCATGGCGTTGTCAGTTTGTTTTAGATTTATGAGTTTGACTGTCCCTTTGGTATCTTTCGTCCCTCTTTTTTTGACAAATCGGAAAAATCATCGGGGTTTTCCTTTAAGACTAAAAAAACAGCGCTTACCGATCCTAAACAGGGATGACGTTGTATCGCATCATGTAAAAAGATGTGCCACTGGTAGAATGTTACAGATGGCAAACCCGAGACTTTTATATATTTCGTGGACAGGCATATAGCTTCGAAAATCTTTTGTGCAAGTTATAGTGCCTGTTTGAAAACACAGCTCATGCGTATGCTGCATGGACGGGAAGTAATGAACGCATAAGATCAGAACATCTGTATCTTGTGACTTTATTATTATCCTACCCTATATGCCTTTTACACCGAACTCTTTATCTACATGAATAGCATGTAAAATCATGCGGGTATCTACTTCATCGGGCGTACAAAATGATTCTCAAAACCTGAATACTCCTTCTGAGCAGGATTGGGTCATTGGAAGTGCTAGTTAGATAAATGACGCTTGAAATATACTAAAATATACATGATCTTTCCGTGTTCCAAGACCCTCGATAAAGCTTTTGTTTGTGCTTATTTCTCGCATATCAATAAGCAATTCAGTTATTAAGAAACCTGACATATAACACACGTATTTCATTCCTACTTTTTTGAGGGCTTGATGGGCATAGTTTAACAGGACTGTGTGCCGTATTCCGGGTCTTAAACGTGACCGAAGGATTTGATTTGTATATTACAATTATAACAAAAAATCAATTCAAAAAATAACTCGACTATTCAAAACATACATATCGACCATACAACAAGTAAAAAGAGAAATGAAGTAAGTGACAATTGTTCTAGTTAATGACCTGATAGTGTAAGCTACAAAACGATTAACGACACGAGAAAAGGCGTGTTTGAATCAAGGCACTAAATTTGTGTTTTAGATTGTTATTTTCTTCTCAACTATTATCATTACACGAAATATATTTGACACACATATGAACCATGTCTTATGAGTATAAATCTTGTGAAAGTTACACGCAATAAATTTTCTTTCGTTCAAAATGTGACAAATTAATTTCAGCTAAAAAATAGTCTTACTAAAATCATGAAATACTTGCACTTAAATTATATAAATCTAGTCAGCTTTTGGTATATGATAAATTTAATTTTTAAGCTAGATGATCATTTGAACAAATAACACAAAAAGCAATTATTTTATTTTACGTATTGACGATGGCCTGTATGAGTAGGTATGTTTGGGTACCCTTAGAAAGCACAAAATTTTGAAAACGTGACCACGGTGGCTTACGACGACATTCATTATTGGAAAATATAATGATTTTCCAATAGTTTGTATATAAATATAGTCGTGTGTTATCCGTTAACTTAAACTCGTTAACTAGGCGTCTTTTTCGATACCGGACACCCTACTATACCCTATATACGACTTTTCCTCATGATCGTTTTAAGATAAATTCTCACACTTAATACAATGGATATTTTTAAAGTCAGAATGCTAATATACATATTCAAACTCTTTTGAGTATTTTTTTGTGTGCATCAAACAAAGGACTATATCAATTTGATCTGCTGTGATACGATAACTGCCTTTGAAGTTTTTCTCGATAACATTTTTGTTCGCTATGGTGTTTGCATATATCGTCGAGGAACTGTCTGTGGCCTATCATCATCTGATACAAAATGACACTTTTAGATATTTGAAAGATATATTAGCTCTCAAGAATGACGACATCAGTATACATACTTAAGTGATTGATCCGGCTCAACTGACTTCAAATACATCTAGCACTAACAATATGAAGACTGCCCTTTCTTAGGTCTTGATATCTATATCTTTAACGGGATCCTAAAAACCAAAACTTATGATAAAAGAGATGATTTTTCATTGCCTATTGTTAATTACTTCATTTTAGATGGTGATGTTTCCTTGTCACAATCCAATGATCTTTATATATCTCAACTTGTTCGATTCACTCGTGTATCATGTGTGTGTAACAATGTAGTTTTAACGAAAGAATTATATGTATTACTGTAAATGATGACACCAGGGGTTTCGACATTACAAACAAGTCAATACATTTACTTATTTGTTTTATCGACACAAGGACATAATTCGTAAATATAATTAAGCATGTAAATATCTTGTACGTTCAAGTATTTCACATCCAATCTTTTATGGTGAAATCACTTACAAGGCACAAAAAGGTCGGTATTCAACTCAGAAGCTAATCAATCGTTTAAACAGACTTATTCAGAAGAGATATAGTTACGATACTGTTGTCAGGTAATCAAATATGGCATATTTAGGTATTAATATTGCTTTACTCATAGGGTCTTAGCATCGGAAATAAACACTATTATTCTAAGTCCAGTTTTGGCATGATACAGGCTATGTTTTTCATGTATATTGCATGATGGTATGATTATAAACCCCTAACGGGAGGACTTGTGCTTGAATTTCATAAGATAAAGACATAATCTTTATATCGGTTTTGAGCTGTTATGTCAATAACTGCAAGTAATCCTTTGTTATTCTTTGTCTTGATGTCAATTTGCTTTTATTTGTTACCCATTATTACATCGGACTAGAACTTCTTTCATACTGAGCGTATTGATGTGTGTTTGTTTTTCTACATTTACCAAAAATACAGAGGGAGTGATGAGATCTTAATTAACATGTTTAACCCATTCGCAATGTTTCGCCTGTCCCATGTAAGGAGCCTCTGCCTTTTGTTACTTGTATGATTTTTAATTTAATTCAATTTTTATGTTTTTGAGTTTAGTATGACGTCCATTTTTACTGAAAAAGTACACGCTGAAATGAAGACCCTTCGGTGACCTTCGACTGTTTTGCTGTATGGTCAGATTGTTGTCTCTTTGACACATTCCCAATTTCCATTCTCAATTCTATAAAGATTCTTGTTATTCTCAAATTCTATACAGATTTATCGAATCATCTCATTCCAAAAAAAATAAGCAAAACCAGACCAAAAGTGCGGAAGAATAGAAATAAAAATAAAGGAACCTACAATAATCATTTCGATATGTCGTTGGAGGTGTCATGATTAGAAATGAAATTGGAAGCAATAGCCGATATCACCCCTAAGTCTGTTTTCTTTATAAGATCTGCAAAGGATTGAGCAACAGGTACAGCATATAATGTGACCGTGACTGAGAAAATGTGTCCAGATGAGATTTATAATCCCCTTCCCTTTCATGAATGTGACCTACCGAATTAGACTATTTACCGGATTTGTAATCACATAAGCAACACGACGGGTGCAACATGTGGAGCAGGATCTGCTTCCCCTTCCGGAGCACCTGAGATCACCCCTAGTTTTTGGTGGGGTTCGTGTTGTTTATTCTTTAGTTTTCTATGTTGTGTCATGTGTACTATTGTTTTTCTGTTTGTCTTTTTCATTTTTAGCCATGGCGTTGTCAGTTTGTTTTAGATTTATGAGTTTGACTGTCCCTTTGGTATCTTTCGTCCCTCTTTTATACATATTTTCAATATTTGCATTTTTTCAATGCTACTAATGTGCTTACCATGAATACAAAATGTTATGCTGATATCGTAACTGGTTTCGAAAATACAGCACATTCTAATAATGAATGCATTTGGGTACATAAATAAAAAAAAAAAAAAAAAAAAAAACCAACAAAAAAATCTGACTCTTTATTTTCCTTGGCACTTTGAATGTACTAAATGAGTCCAACCTCAAAATTGCCATGCTAAGTAAATATGTGGTTTCTATGGAAACAAAAAAAATATATGATTTTTCAGTTTTATAGCTTTTGTCTTATATTTCACAAAAGTCATACTGTTTTGTGTGTTGTTTCTATGGCATTGTACTATTTCATATCATTACCCCACATCTGTTATTAAATAAATGAAAATGTTGTGTGTTGCCTTCCCAAGGCTAGAGCTAGTAGTGCAGTGGTTGACGTTGGTACATGTTTGTTATATTTTATTTTTGTAAAATGTTTTTCTTCAAATGATGTCTTTAGTTTTCTCGATTGAATTGATTGATATTTTTTATATTGGGTCCTTTTAGCCAACTATGCAGTATGGAGTTCTGTTATTGTTGAGGACTGTACAATTGACAATGCTTAAAAATCCACAGCATTTGTACTTGCTGAAATCCGCAACATTTGACCTTTGATGGGTAGTTGGCAATCATACCACAGCTCTTATCGTTATATTGTTGACGATATTCATAATTTTGATATTGTTATTAAATGAGAAAAGAAGACAACAATCTATTTGTGTGTATTTTTATTAAGTAGATTCTGCTTCCTTGATGGGCATTTGTGTTTATTGGTATCCACATCACTGGTCAAGTCAACCTCACTTTTGCCAATTGTTGGCTTTCGACAAATGACATCTTTATAAGCCTCGCTATAACAATATTCCCTGATTTGTTCATACAAATACCACTGTCTGGCTGCATCTAATCCTTATGATGTTAAAGTGTTTGGCATAGTAAATTTGAAATTCTAGTGTTCTTTGTGATTAAATTGATGGTTATAGGTAAAGAGTCACATGACTCTTTAAAAACAACATATCCTGGTTTGGTTGAATCAACTATGAAGTGGTGATAAGTGCTAAAATATTTAAGTGTTTTAAAATACTGCTGAAGGTATTTCTTCCAATAATAAAATATGACCGGTTTCTTCATATCATTAACTAACTGGGAAATATTATGACCATTCCTGCTGGATTTGTTCATACTTTCTGCAATCTGCAAGATATAACAACATTTTTGCTATTACACAATCAACATGTAGTGTGCATGTAGTTTGATTTAAATGTATTTAGAAGAGACAATAAATACAAAATGGGTGTGACATGACTTTTTTTCCTGCAATGGATATACTAGAAATGTTGACATGCATACATGTACCTATACTATTAAACGAGAAGACCTCATTTTGTCTCTTTTTTCCACAACCATTAATCATGATGCCTCTGTGTCCTATAGGTACAATGCATAGTCGCATTTGTCATTCATTCATATGAATATTCAGATTGAGTTATTTTGGGAGAAAAACGAGATAAAAGGTGTTCGGCTAAAGTGTCTGTCATAGGGCAAAATTTTCAGTCAGGTAATACTTCAGGTTTGTGTTTTCTGTATACCTTGAACATAAATATACTTCGAATAAAGTGTATTTTCTATCTGATATAATAATTGTTTGGATCATTATGTAAAAAAACAATGAATAATAATTGCAACTTACCCATCAATGCAATTTCAAATTTAATATGATAAGAGTTTAGAGGTGATTCATGTTTTTTGTTCATTTAAATAGAACTATAAATGTATTGTTAATGCTCTAAAGTGATGTTACGTTTTTTGTATAAAATCACGACATCAGTATCATATATTCGACCTTGATAAATGTAAATTACATGTGTTTATTGACAAACTTAATAATTGTTTTGGTCACAATTTAGAACGTTAGCAGGGGACATATTTTCACATTTAATTTGAAATATGAATTCGGTGTTTTATTAATAGAAGGTGCATCTTTGTTAAAAAATTCTCAGATTAAGAATGGTCATGGTATAACAGAATCAGACGTATTTTCAATTCATGCTCTGTATCAGCATTGTATTACCCTTCCAAATCAAAATAAAAAAATCCAAACAAAACAAAAATAAACCAAAAATAAACCAAAAATCGTCTTTATCTTTAAACGGAATGCGCAAATCATCAAAAAGAAAACAACAACGATACAATGTATATATCAAAAAGGGACCTTACTGCTATTATTTTGTGGTTACATGTAGTAGCGACTTTTATGTTACTCATTTGTTCGTTTCACAGAAATGTGTGTTCTTGTGTTTGTCATGTTTGTTTGTGCTGTATTTCTGTCATGTAACGTTGTCATTTTAGCGATGTTTTTTTAATATTGCTATATACGCAGTTTATTTAGCTAACCATTAATCCTGATTCAACCCACCATGTTTTTCTTTGAATATCCTGTCGTTTGCACTTTTTTGTTGCACTACAGTGTTTCTGTTGTTCCTTTATTTTTTCTCTTATAGTTGATGTGTTTCCCTCGGTTTTAGATTGTCATCCGAATTTGTTTTCTCTCAATCGATTTATGATTTTTGAACAGTAGTATACTACTGTTGCCTTTATCTAACAATAAATATTCCTTTACACCTTGAGTAAAAATATACAACTATGTAAAAATGCTTCCCTTCTCAGTGACTATGAAGACAATTTTAATCAAATGTAAAAGGTGTTCTGCTGTATTCACTGCATGCGCTGCTTATCCATGTCATCCTAGATAACTCTGAAAATACAATACCCAACATATTTGAAACAGTTACCTTAATGTTTTCATTTGGAACGTAGCATAATATATTTATTATTAATTCAAAAATCATAAATCAAATACCTTATGCTTTAATAAAAAAAACCCATGTTTCTTGGATAATGTACACCAAGCATGTTAACGACCGCCATAGGAGAGCGAAGAGTGCGAGACTAAACCCACTTTGATAGTTGTTTCACCTTGAATCGTACCACATCTCTTTGTGTACATACTTGAATCATTAAATTTAAAGACTGAGATAGTTCATTCTTTTTTGTTAGGGACAATGCATTTACAGAGCATGAATTGCAAATAAGTGTGATTTATTTTTACCCATTACCAGTCTGAATATGAGAAGGTTATTTAGGCTAACTGTTTCATTTAACAAAGATGTAATTTAACAGAACACGGGATTTCTATTTTAAGTTAAATGTGAAAATATGTCAGCTATGCTAATGTTCTAAATTCTGATTGAAATATTATTAAATGCGTCATTTCATACAACACATCTGCAAACTATTTACCAAGGACGAATATATTATACTGATCATGCTGATGGTGTGATTATATACAAAAACATACATGTAATATCACTTTACAACATTAACAATACAATATATTTATAGTTTCTCTAAATTGACATAAATCATCATCAACCTTAAAATGTCAAATCATTAACTTTTATAAGCTTAGCAAAATATAAAACTGCAAATCGTCTTTAGGTAGCTTAGATGTCTTCGTCCATTTTAAATTTTAAAATAAAAGATACCAATCGGTCCAAATCTTATAAAGTAATTGATATTAAATGCTTTTTATTCTTATTAAGAACATAAAAAATATTCCTTTTTTTCGACTTTGTCAGTATTAGGAGAAAACTCAGATAAAGTAACTTTCATTATATAATGTGTTGTGTGATATTAATTATTTTATTATATAGCGAGAAAACGAGTCCGGTGACCCCATTTTGTTTATTTTTTTTTTAAACTGAAAGCATGTTAAAAGAGATATATTTTCATAGTTTATCAAACTTATATGGTGTAGTTTTCTTTTTATCAACAAAAGTAGGTTTTCCAAGTATATTGTATACAAAATCAAAGTAATTTTGCACAACCTATATCTTAATAAAAAAAACGGTGATCCATACTATTTAATAACTCGTTTGTATGTATGTTGGCATTTGTTTTTGTAGAAGTTCAGTGTTTCTGTTGTTCCGTTGTTACTCTTATAATTGATGTATTCCCATCAGTATTTGGTTTGTTATCCGGATTTGTTTCAGTTAAATCGATTTATGACCATTGAACAGCGGTATACTACTGTTGCCTTTATACAATACATTTTGACACAAATTATTTTAAAGGTCTACGGAATTTAATTAATACCCCCGTGTTATCTTAATGTTGTAAGTTTCCGAATTTTAAATAGTTATAGAGACATTATGTTCTTATTACATGTATGTTACATTTGTAAGTGTTTTGATTTGGGTTGGTTGCATATATTATCCTTTGAGAAAAGAGAGGTATACGATCTGTTGTTCAATATGCAAGACAGTTTAATTGAGTTTTCCTCTTCTTTGAAAGCGTTTTATGATATATTATTATCTATTAGCTATTTCCTTATGGAATTCCTTTTTTTCCTTTTTTCTTTTGTTCTTTTTTCTTTACTTCCATATTAGTATGTGACAATATATCTTACTGGTTAATTGCTTAACTCGCAGACACGTTGTTTGAATTATGAAGAAGAAGGAAAGACCCGAGGCAGAGATAGGTCTTGAAGATACATGTAACTAGTTAACACTTAACATAACATACACTGACTCCGTCATCATCGCTTAGATTTTCACTTTGGGAACTTTCTATTTGGGCAAAATACAATTCGTTGACAATATGTAGCTCTTCAATAAACTCATCGTCTTGATTGTCTGTTATTTCCGATGGAATACTTGAGCAAAACGATACAAATCTATCTTGACTCATGACGATGACATTTCACTTCCACTTTCGATTTCGGAAAGGGAAGTAATTATTTGGGATAATGCTAAAATACGGAATCAGGTTAAAAATTGATATTGCGGTTTTAATTTAAGTAGATAATATTATAACGATAATCGCACAGGTGGTAAGCATCTATCACGATATAATAAGTAAAGCTACATTGTTTTTAGTCAGCAATAAATTAATTCGCAGGTGCTCGTCGACGTTAACTTTGCAACGTCATAGCCAAAATTACGTTTTACCGAATCTGGGCCCATGTCGTCACATATAAGCTCTCTCCATATTACATGTACAAGGTATACATAAAATATTAAACTGTATTTTAAATAATAGAGTATAGGGGAACATGCATGTTGCTTATGAGCATACACAACGAAATAATATGTTTACAGTGTTAATTGCTAAATTCAAAGTATATTTAAGTATATAGGCAACTAATCATCATTTATTCAATTACTTTGAAACATGTAAGTATCTGTATAAGTCATTAGAAATATATATATTGGCAGATAAACTAAGCTTGCAGTTTCTAAGGTACGATGAAACAATACATAAATGACGAAAAATTTACTTCCGGTTCCAAAATGGCGACAAAACCGTTGTCTTCATACAAAATCAAAGCGAGCATCTGCATATAGACTACTCGAAACCCTTAGCGTAATACCAGATCCAAAAAATTTCCGTCTAGCACCAGCACACTGCCTTATCTCGGTCCAGCCTTTAAATTAATAATTTAGCAAACATCAAATACAATGTATACTCTTAATACTTATCGGTACAAGATTTTATGTAAGGCAATATGACATCATTTGCATTATCATCACATATGTTTGCACGTGGTGGCCTGGAATAAACTATTTCTGGCCCACCAACGCATTTATTTAGCGTCAGAATTTGAATTAGTTGATGTTGCAAGTTTATCAATTTGAAGAGATCTATTAACACTGTTTAAAGTGACATCCTTAGACAAAACAGAGGAGTAATTTGGTTTTCGTGGATAAAGAAATCTTCTCTGTCAAACTGTCTACTTCGACAATAAATGAAAAGTCTAGAAAAGAGATTGCAATCACTTTTCATGGTCTTTAGCTTCGTGTTTTGACAAAGACATTTACAGTTTCATTATACGGCTATAATAGGAAATAGTTCTTTTTTATCTGGCTATAAAAAGCAGATTCTCCGTCGTTTTGCATTTGCTTCAAAAGATCTCAGTATTGTTCGGACCCAATATCTTTGAGTTTATAAACATATCTCACCTGCCTCCGAGTCAACAATTTTCTTTAAAGATTCAACAAATCTGACGACTGTTCTAGAAAAAGAAAAAAATGGATTTCCAAACTCGTTCATCACTTAATAAGCCTTTGATACTTTTCACAGAAATCCTTTTGTGTTTCGTAGAGTCTTAATGATGTCGTTCATCTGTTTTTAAATGACTCAAACCACTAGATCTTTCAAAACATCTACCAGTCTACTGATTTCCTTCCATCTATCGTCTCAAAAGGATCTTCGGTGGCACCAATATCGCCCTTCACAGTTGCATTATTCTGTTTTTGTGCCCGATCAATTGTGATATAAGACTACAAATTGCTGGTCTTACGTACTGTGCATTTACCATTTGCAGATTCCATTGCCATCTTGTGAGTGATGTTCGTGAAGGGAAGCCATATCTCGGAGATGGATCAGAGACCCTCGAGCATAATTAATACGATCTGAACCAAAAAAATACGATATCATGCTTGATATGTACTGATTTTGAGGTACGATATCTCACTCATTAAATGCGTGTACGACCGACAGCACAAGAAATTCATAATTGAACGTCAAAAATTAAACTATGGGCGAGATGACTTTCTTTCCTTACACCAGTCTATCAAATAATCTAACGAGACAGAGTCATGAGCTATATTTTCTGCGTTTAGACATTAATGATTCGCGCATGTCTAGTCCTAGGTACATTTGAATATACAAGAAAATCATATGACGTTTTTTTCTAAAACAAGCCATCTGAATGAACTATCCACCAAACATAACAATAAACATATCTTCTCCGTACAAATCTGGCCATTCCCAATTAATTTGCTTAGCCAATACCAAAAGTGGATGATCTACAGCTATAATTGCACGTTGCTTGGATTTTGAAAATTAACCACTTTTTCACATTATCCATCAAATGCTTGATCAATTCAACTGAATGGACGTGTTTATAATCCTGGTACCTTGGATAACTATTTCAAACAGTGGCATCATAGTAGTTGCACTTACTTGAATAGAAGGTCATAGATTTTTAGAGGAATTAAATGACGACCAAGATATGTTTACAAAATTCAAATCCTCGTCTGTTAGATTAACTACGATTTACATCATTGTTATCTGGTGCAAATCCTTCTGTATGTCTATAAATAGATTGCCCATGCTCAAAATTTATGAACGCATTTGTTTCATAGCCTTAAAAACCAATTCATAATATCATTAAAAATCCAAAAGCACGAATGAATAGTAAATATTTCAAATGTTAATGTGTGAATTTTTTACATTTTTGGGCATGCGCAAACCCTGAAGAGTCAAATTCTTATTTCTATTTTATACGCAAGCGTAATTTTAGTTAAAGATAGCATGTTCTATTGTCATTGTCAATTTGATGATAAAATAGAGCTGATCTTCGTGTATGATTAAGTTCATTCAACATAGAATTTGATAGTATTCCTGAAAATGTTAGGACCCTCAGATACAACTGTTTTTCAGTTTAAGTAAATCAGCTATCAAAATTTTTGAATCTTGACACATTTCACCTCTTATTCCTCAAATATAAAACTGCATTTACATGTGTCACATATTTTTGCCCTCTTATACTCTATAGAGTCCTAATCTTGAATTGAGAGAAGAATATTTTACTTCAAAATTTCGTTCCCTTATTAAGAAAGATACACAAAAGCACAACAAAAGAAAGCAAAGTCCACTATTTCTTCGAAATTAAAATTTGATAAAGCAAAAAAACATGTTCTATTGTTATCATAAATGTGTAGTTTCAGTTTCAACCATGGTTCTCTATTTAGACTTCACTTTCCCCAAAATTTGGGGACGTAAGTATAGAAGACACCTTTTGTTTTCTACACCTGACTGAATAAAGGTTGAAAACATAGAGTTTAATGATACAGTTTTTTCTTATTGTATAAAACTATAAAGGTTTTTTCTGACGAGAGAGCCTGTACAACTAAATGGTTAGTTTCTGTAATGTGTAATATTTTGTTGTTGTCTATTGTTATCATAAATGTGTAGTTTCAGTTTCAACCATGGTTCTCTATTTAGACTTCACTTTCCCCAAAATTTGGGGACGTAAGTATAGAAGACACCTTTTGTTTTCTACAGCTGACTGAATAAAGGTTGAAAACATAGAGTTGAATGATACAGTTTTTTCTTATTGTATAAAACTATAAAGGATTTTTCTGACGAGAGAGCCTGTACAACTAAATGGTTAGTTTCTGTAATGTGTAATATTTTGTTGTTGTCTTTGTTCTTCTACTTGTAAATGATGCACTAGTGGTTGAATATTCCCTTGGTATCTTCTGACTTTTTATATGAATATAAGCAGTCGTAAAAGTTCAATTGCATAAAAAAACATTTAAGGCCTAGTTCAAAAGACGAAAAAAGTTTTATGATCCGTTATGTTTCCCTTCATTTGCGACTCTGTATTATTGACCTCCTTGTTTTCTTTTGTAATTTTTTCTATTTTGTCTCTTTGAAGATTCAATCATGGAAATGTATAAAAGATCAAAAGATTAAATGAATACAAATAGGTGTATATCTGCTGTTAAGCAACGATGCATACATCCTGATCAGGATCTTCTAAGTTCTTGCATATTACATGTGATTTTAAAACGCTTCAATGAAAAAGGCTATTGGTAAGAGTTATCATTTCTTATGTGTTCTGTTGCCCCTTAAGTTTCGTATACATTACTGAAAATGTGTAAATATTGTTTAGAATAATACGAGAAATAAAATAAACAAAATTATTCAAAGGAAATAATGTATGTTTTATGCTTTTTTTTAGGGTATATTTTTGTTATAAGTGGAAATTTACAATATTTTGATGGAAGACCCTGTAAAAGCAACAAATACCAACCACATATATGGTGGACAAACGGCAGCAGTGGTTGTCAGTATCTCAAGTCAATATGTAATGGAGAGGGTCAGGTACCTTATGACAATGGAAATATAACAAGTGATAGAAAATGTCGCTGTGACTATACTCATTACTACACATTTCTCAATAGTACAAGGCATAGATGTTACTGTGATCCTGAGGAAGAAGACTGTTCATGTTACAGGAAAAAATGTGATGTAGACGAAGTTCTTACACCAGGTATATTGTTCTACATGCAATCATAATCATGACATTTTGGTTTCAAATTTTTTGAATTAGCTGAAAAATACTTTTTGAACTTTTACTCTTTTTGTAATCTTTACTTTTTTTATAAAATATAAAAAGTCATGTTAAATATTCATAACCAATCGAAACAAGTATAAAGGTTTTTTCTGACGAGAGAGCCGTGGTGTAGTGGTAAGTGCATCGGACTACTTTTTAACCATAAAGTCAAAAGTTTGCCATTGCCATAATATTTGACATTGACATTAAATAAAAAATTAAAAAAAATAATTAAAAAAATAGATATAAAAATATAGCTATAACGTCTAAATAAAAATGTGATAAAGTTAAAACAACAAAATATCGACTATAAAATTGAGAATGGAAATGGGGAATGTGCCAAAGAGACAACAATCCGACCATAGAGCAGACAACAGCAGAAGGTCACCGACAGGTTTTCAATGCAACGAGAAATTCTCGCACCCGGAGGCGTCCTTCAGCTGGCCCCTAAACAAATATATACTAGTTCAGTGATAATGAACGCCATACTCAACTCCAAATTGTACACAAGAAACTAAAAGTTGAAATAATACAAGATTAACAAAGGCCAGAGGCTCTTGACTTGGGACAGGCGCAAAAATGTGGCGGGGTTAAACATGTTTATGAGATCTCAACCCTCCCCTTATACCTCTAGCCAATGCAGAAAAGTAAACGCATAACAATAAGCACATTAAAATTCAGTTCAAGAGAAGTCCGAGTCTGATGTCAGAAGATGTAACCAAAGAAAATAAACAAAATGACAATAATACATAAATAACATCAGACTACTAGCAGTTAACTGACATGCCAGCCCCAGACTTAAATTAAACTGATATAAAAATTATGTCTTCATCATATGAATAGCAGGCACAATCTTCCCCGTGAGGGGTTTAGTATCATACCATCATAACATATAATTTCAGTTCTCAGCCAAAGTATCAATTACAAGAATTTATTTAATATGTTACTCTTGGTGGGTTGTTGTTTAATGTACGTTTACATTTATCAAACACCAGTTATATTTTGGTATGATAGGTTAATGTGACCATAAATTAAAAAGTTGTAATTGATAATAAATTTAACAAAGATGCAAACATACATTTTTATTATTTCATATTTGATAAGTTATTTTAATTTTTAAGAAAGCACTGCATTTGGTCCCACTTTTCCTTTACAGTACATTCTTTGCCTCCTCCTCAGAAAGAATTTGAAAACAAGACTTACATTAATGATCATGTTTACTGACATGAAATGCCAAGAATCTGTTTGTAACTCTTCTGATAACAAATTGAAATAATTTCAAATTACTATGAAATGTAAAGTCTTGTAGTTAATCATCTATCTTTAAAAGTTTACAATTTTTGTCTCAAATGGCCAATGAAGAATTCTTCTCACAATAATATTGTCTTCACTATATATCTAATATGATTTTGTAGTTACTTGACTATAAAGCCATGTTTGTAAAAATTGTATGTATGAAATTTCTGATATATGAATTTACTTAACGTTTCATAGAACTGATCACTGAATTTGTTTTTGTGCATACATTCAAGGCTCAGGTATTGTCTTGTTAACAAAAGACCGTTATAATAATAAAAGTATAGCCTTTACAGGCTAAATTATCGGTTTGGCATTTTTCTCTGTTTTTTGTCACTGGGGTCTCCAATTTGAAAAGTATTCTGTTGTGTGTCTGAATTTGGAATATGTAGTACATTTTCTTATAGAATAGAACACAATATTGTTAGCTTTATTGAGGTATTTTGTATCTCTAACTTGTATTTTTTCATGCCAAGGTCCCAATAAACCACCTTTGAGTGTTACAGTGTGAGTTAAGGTTTATGACAATACAAAAACATTTGAGTTTAAATGATGAGTAAAAATAGGCACTGTTTAACAATTTAAATTACAAATGAGCATATATTATGTATTTACATTGCATACAGGGCTTTTTAGTAAATTATGCATATTGTAAACTGTGAATTTATGATGAGTCATCATAGTAACGGTCAAAGACTTCTTAATATTCATTAATATTAATAAAATTATATATTTGAGTTAATTTCATTGTAAATCTGAAGATAAAACGATTTTTGAGAAATTCTGCATGATCCCTTTTCTTATTTAAAACAATGCAATTTGTATGACATTGACCTCACATTTATTTTTATGAACTCAGAATCTAAATTGCACATACCTTAGGTCTTACCGTTCATGTGATACATTGACATATCACTTAAGTCAAATTTAAAAGGGGAAACAACTGTCATATAGTGTACGAATGGATTAGGTTAAATATGACAAATCATCTTTAGGAGGGGCCTCGGTGGCCGAGTGGTCTAAGTAGTTACTACTGTAATCTTTTGCCGGTCAACACTGAGGTTGTGAGTTCGAACCCCGCTCGAGCGGGTGCACTCGACTCCAATCTTAATTGACTAGGACTGCCAGTTTTCCTATCGAAGGTCAGTGGTTTTCACCGGGCACTCCGGCTTCCTCCACCAATAAAAACTAGCCGCCACGAAATAGCCTATATGCGGTGCTTAAAAGTGGCGTTAAAACACCAAAAATCAAATCATCTTTAGGACATAACGAGCAACTTAATACAATACATTTGTCGCTTTTTATTGCTACGGAGGAGAGATCTGAACAATGAAAAATCGAAATTTAGAATATGACCTTGACCTTTGACCTTGAACTCAAATTTTATTTTATGAATCCAGGACCTCTAATACACATTCATTAGGTCTGTTTTACTTTCCATTCATGGGCTACATTAACATATCACTTATGTCAAATTGAAAAATGGAAATAAATGTCATGTGGAATCTACAAATTGATTCGGTTACAATTTAACAAATCATCCTGAGGATATAACGAGCAATTTAGTAAAATAAATGTGTCGCTTTCTTTCACGGTTACAGAGGAGATATCACCACAAAGAAAACAATGTTTGGGGAGTTAATAACATTAACGGTACCAATTTTCCTGCACCAGATGCGCATTTCGACAATACATGCCTCTTCAGTGATGCTCGTGGCCAAAATATTTGAAATCCAAAGCTTATATAAAAGATGAAGAGCTATTATCCAAAAGGTCCAAAAGGTATAGCCACTCTTACAATAAAAAGTCTTTGACTAAACATGGTCAGTCTCAAAAGCGCAATAACTGCTCGATATTATATATGCAAAAAATCAGAGCAACATCCTGACAAACCACAAAACAAGTTTTGAAAGAAGAAAAAAATTAATTAATCAGAACAATAACAATAGGCCTTTCCACAAAATAGTGGGAAGACCTAACAAACAGATTTTAGTATATATACAAGACATTCAACAATTTTTAAAACTGATATTTTGTTTAGGATTTTTTTTTAGATATGGTTTTAAATGGCTACTTTCTTTCGTCCATGTTTTTTTACTTCTTGAAATTGCATCCTAAAATACATATAGTCTGAAAATATTAGAAAAAAAAACTCTCTTTACAAAGTTTAGAGATAAATGATTGTAAAATATACCGGGTCATTACCACCCATGCGAGGAATCCAAGAACTGCTCTGAGAATGTTTAAGAACTGTTCTAGGACATAGTTCTTGAAAAAGTTCGTAAACTGTTCGTGAACATTAAAGGGCTTAGAACTAATTGGAGAACTGTTTTTAATTTAAATTTCAAGAATTATTTCGAACTAATTCAAGAACTATTTTGAAATAATTCAAGAACTTTTTTGAACTAATTTAAATATTATTTTGAATTAATTCAAGACCTTTCTGATACTAGTTCAAGAGCTCTTCAAAATTGTTCTAGAACTTGCTATAAATTATTTTCCTGTCTTGGTCAGCAAGGTGTTCTACCATGTTTAAATTTGAATGATAAAGGAACATGTATGTTAACTTTTCTTCTTTTCTTTGTCTATTTTTTGGTATCAGGATATCAACTTTAGATCCTGAAATATGATAGTTCTGCATGAAACCGTGCAAAGGTATCCTGGCAGATCTTTTAATCAATTGCAGATCCCCCCTGCAAGATCAATAAATAGTCCTTAGTATAATGATGTAAGACAGATCCTTCTTGATTCCATTTACTCCAGTGTTGATAATGTTGACATAAATATTGAATTACTACTTTTTGAAACAGATTATTTTCATATGATATGAATATTGCTATTTTTTTAAATCCGTACAGAAATATATCAGTGACACTCAACGTTTTGTTTGAAACTTACTTAATTTTTGTTTCATCTAGTTTTATTTTTTATTGTTTTCTACACTCAAACATTAATTCATTTATATCACTAAGCTTAGTGTCTCTTTCAAGCAATAAATATATTTCTAATGACTTATAAAGGATATTTGCATGTTTCAAGGTACTTTAAATAACTGATGTTTAATTGCATATATATTTAAATATACTTTGCATTTAGTAAGTAACACTGTTAACATATATTTGCTCGTGTGTGCTCACAAGTAGCATGCATGTTCCACTATATTGCATTATTTTAAATACAGTTGTTGTAATTGAATTATACCTTGTACATGTAATATGGAGAGAGCTTTTATAGGATGTGCCTGTTGCTCAATCCATTTCATATCTTAATGAATAAAATATTTTTAAAATCAAAAATCAAATCAATAAATAGTCCACAAATAATCAATAGTTTCAGATATTTTGTAAAAAATAACAGATGAGGATGATGTAAAACAACTTCACTATCTTTAAGGGTTTTACAATTCTGTCAGCCCTTTTGTTTAAAATTTTAGGAAATTACACATTTATCATAATGTGCAAGTGCATTAGTAAAAGTTATGATTATCTAAAATAATTAGTAAAATTCTTTATTTTGCATGTTCAAAACATGTAGTTTGTACCATAAATTTAACATTCTTATTTCATATTGTACTCAATATTTTTTTTCTCTTATATTCCATCATAGATTATATTTTAGAAGTACACTTATTTAAAAAGCTAAAACAGTGGAAACACTCAAAAAGTATTTTCACACGAATGCGAAAAAAAACCCGATTATTTACGACCGGAGGCTGGGGCAATAGACTTTAATTAACAGTTTGATAGACACACAAGCTGTGAATTGAAACCAGGTGTTCTCCGCCGAATAGCTGGTCAAAATCGCATGGAATAATGACACATATCGATATAAGTTTGGGGTCAACAAGGGAATTGACGGTGACAGAATTGTCGAAAGATTTAAATTCTTAAAAGGAGATGAACGGAAGAGAGCTTAAAAATCGATGTGACATCGCCGGATTAATCCCATGTACGTTTTAATAAGCATGCTGTCAGACATAAGCAGATAAGACCACCACTCCCTGCTGTTTATTTGCTAAAATGAAAGCTCTTTGGTATTATTCGTCAACAAACTCTCACTTGATTTAAAAAGGTTTAAAAAAATTTCTTATATAACTTTCTGATATTAAATATGTATTAGCAGACTACAGAATTCTTTGCCTAGATACGGTACTTCAAATCCTACATTTGTTTTTATAAGCGCGTATTTACATTTGCTGAAGTAACTTTCGTTTTTAATTTTCTAAAAAAATCAGATTGATACAATAACAGACGGATATAAGTTAACCTGCATTCTGTAAAAAATACCAAATCATTTACCTTCAATGTCGGATATTGATGAATATTAGCAGTACTAGTGAGTTTACACTTAAGAAAATATTGTTGTACATCAAAACGTGACTAACACTCCAGCAGAAATGTTCTTATTGTCAATCAAACCATTATGGTTTGGGTTCATGCTTTTCCCTCTGATGTTTTTTCGTTACAATGATTTGTATTTTCCTAATTGATTTCAGAGTCTTGAACAACAATAAACCACTGTCACCCTTGTAAATGTTTTTTTCCAGTTACTTGTTAAATTCTTAGCATCAAGAATCTTTAAGCGCACTTGTTCGTTATAATTCCACACAACGTCTAGCTTTTGGATAGCCATATATCGAAGCTGTCATATTTTTTTTATCTTCCTGCAAATTGTTATGACTTAAAAATATTTCGTAAAATAAGCCATTACTTTGTTGAGGCCTAAAGTATAAGTTATGAAAAATAACTGTAGTTTATAAGCAACATGGGCTTGACTTGACCAAATCGCATTTTAAAGGTAGAGAGGACTAATTAGTGAACACATATCGTTGTGTATTACATTAACATCAGTATTTTTTTTATCAACTAAAGGTAGATTTAAAAATTTTGATTATCATCTACAACGGAAAATTCAGGGAAAAAAAACCAAAAATGAAATTCAACGATTGAACAATTCGAGAACCTGTTATGTATGAACTTACATTTTATTATGGACTTAAGGTAGCACAATACAAAGATTTTTTCACTCCCAATCAGACAAATTTAAACTGATGTAATTCATTTCATTCTTCTTTATATTTTATAAATGAAGTACCAAAAGAAAGAAGAAAGATTAATCTTTCAAATTGTGATAATTTCATTATGACATAATTATTACATAACTAATTATTATGTAATTAGTTACTATATTGTGATGTCCACACTTGCATAAATTTAGCGTCTTTGTTCTTCATAGCATCCCAAAATATTTTATAGATTCTAGTACAACACATCTTGACCTCCCAAACTGTGTCTCAGATTTCTAAAAACATCAATAGAACAAATGTCATACCCAATTGAATTTAGTGGTCTCTTATGAATTGATGTTGCAAACTTCATTGAAGATTTATGAGAGGATGAAATACAATAGGAAAAATCTGAGACACAGTTTTGGAGGTCAAACTGTGTTGTGCAAGAATCTATAAAATATATGTGGATGCTATGAATAAAAAAGAAGCTAAATTCATTCAAGTATGGACATCACAATATGGCAACTAATTGAAGTGATCACAGTTTGAAAGCTTAATCCTTCTTCTTTCTTTTGGTACCTCATTTATAAAATTTAAAGAAAGATGAGTGGAATTACATCAGTTTAAAGGTGTCTGATTAGGGATGAAAAATCTTTGTATTGTGCTACCTTAACTTTGAAGAAATTTATTGAAGAATCAGGCTTCTTATTTTCAATTTTTAATTAGAAGTTAAATTGACTTGTTGGCATATTTTGTAGTGCATTTTTGTTATTCACTTTTTGTTGGTTTGTTTTGTGTTATTTCGTCTCTCTATTTATTTATATGCACTATATTAGATAATTGTTTAGTATTACCAAAATAAATCACTTCTGTTCTCGTACTTTGAACTACAAAAATATTTCGTTAAAATATTTACGTACTTCTAACAACAAAATTAATACATTTGAATTTAATTGTTGTCATAGATGAAATCTATTCGTTCAGTATATATGTTCAATTATTTTTTGTTAATATTTCCTTTTGATCGAGTTCAGCCATTTCAATTGATATTTTTTTTTTAAATGTTTTCAATGTTTTACTACTGTTTCAGGTTAGGGTGAAGATTTGCGCCTGTTTAAACGTTTAACCACGCGACATTCTATATATGACTGTCCCAAGTCAGAAGCCTTAAACTCAGTGTCAAATATTTGTTATATTTGCTGTTGATCGTATGTCTTGTTTGTTTGTTTATAGTTTTGTTCTGTTTTTGAACTGTTGCACAACTGATAATGGATTAGAAAGAGGATTGGGCACCATCTAAAATGTTTCATCTCACTGCATTTGTGTACACCTGTCCTAAGTCAAGAACCTGTTGTTCAGTGGTTGTCGTTTGTTTATGTGTTACATATCTATTTTTCGTTCATTTTATGTACATAAATAAGGCCGTTAGTTTTCTCGTTTGAATTGTTTTACATTGTCATTTCGGGGCGTTTTATAGCTGACTATGCGGTATGGGCTTTGTTCATTGTTGAAGATCGTACGGTGCGCTATAGTTGGTAATTTGTGTGTCATTTTGGTCTCTTGTGGAGAGTTGTCTCATTTGCAATCATATCACATCTTCTTTTTTTTTAATATATTTTATAGATTTTAACCGTGGGGTTTCCTGAATTGTTTTATACTTCTCATTTTGGGGTCCTTCATTGCTTGCTGTGCGGTGTGAGCCAAACCACCGTGTTGACGGCTGTATTTCTTCCTATAATGATTTACTTTTTAAAAGTTGTGACTTGAATGGAATGTTGGTTAATTGGCACTCATACAAAAAGTCCCTAATCACATGGCAAAATCAAATACCAAAACACATAAAAAAGAATGGCAACAACTGTCATTTTCCCTACTTGGTACAGGCATTTTCAAATGTAAAAAATGGTGGTGGTAGAAAATGGTCGATAAAACCTGGTTTAATAGCGATAACCCTCTCACTTTGTACGATAGTCGCATCAAATTCCGTTATATTTACAACTGATTGTCTCTTAAAATCGGTTGACACTAATAACAGTTCGACTTTATTCAGGACACTTCTACAATAATGAGTTTGACTGTCCCTCTGGTATCTTTCGTCCCTCTTCTACAAAGTGTTATATACAACAGTTTCTTATTCAAACAAAAGTCGAAAAAAAAACGGATTCCAAATTCATTTGATGAAACTCATTTTAGCCTGTTTTTGATAACAAAGCTTAATTTTGTAGATATTCTCACTGGAACTTTTATAAATTCATTATAAGTAGTAATAATCTTTTTCATCAGAGACCAGATGATATTTAGAATTTATTTTTATTCGTTGTGTTGTAAATTTTTATCAATTCTTTTAAGTTATTTCTGTAAAATAGGATTTTTGCATTGCACTTGTATTCAACGTGTTTATTTTAACTGCACAGGTTGATTATACCCAATTGATGAAATTGAGTTAAATAACTGAATGATAAACATATGAGAAATGCTTTAATGATGTATGAACAACATAATACGAAAAATACATTCTTTTTGTTTTGTTTTTTTATTTGAAGAAACTAGTGGTCAAAATTGAAC
This sequence comes from Mytilus galloprovincialis, assembly GCF_965363235.1. Lineage (NCBI taxonomy): Eukaryota > Metazoa > Mollusca > Bivalvia > Mytilida > Mytilidae > Mytilus > Mytilus galloprovincialis. Next base: position 15,928,298 of record NC_134840.1, read on the forward strand.
ACTTATCTGACAATTTAGAATATCATTTTCATGTCGCTTAGTTTCATTTGTTACCTATTCCGTCATCGAACTGAGTTTTACTGTGGGTATTGCTTTGTGTTTCTTTATTTTTCTATTACTAGAGGTATAGGGGGAGAGTTGAGATCTCATAAAACATGTTAAACCCCGCCGCATTTTTGCACTTGGAATCACTTGCTTTTAGTCTTGTATGTTTTTTTTAATTATAGTTCAATTATATGTTTAAGAGTTAAGTGTGACGGCCATTGTCACTGAACTAGAACACAATCAAATTCAGGGGCCAGGTGAGGATCCCCTTACGGGTGCGGGATTTTCTCGCTTAGTTGAAGACCCATTGGTGGTCTTCAGAAGTTATATTCTGTTTAGTCGGGTTGAAGTCTCTTTGACAATATATTCACCATTTTCATCCTCAATTTTATATCAGATGAATCAAAATAGTTTTCAATTCATTGGATGTGTTTGAGCTTTTGATTTTGCCATTTAATAAAAGACTATTCGATTTGAATTTCCATCAGAGTTCTTATGTTTGTTATTTTACTGTTTAATGTGACATCCATTGTGAAAAATACTCGTGTTAAATTTCCGGTTTTGTTTTATTTCAGATTATGACTGCGTTGGCACTCATGAATGGACTGGCCAGTTTGTTTGCCCTGAATATAAACCATCAAAGTAAGAATTTATGATTCCCTATTTTAAATTTTAATTTGGATGAATTAACGTAAAATTCGGATATAACAGCTCTAACTTTTAGTTGAAAATATTCCAGTTCGCGATATTTCTAAGCTATGAAATGACAGAAGATTGATCGAAATGACGAAAATATAGAACCTGTACCTGTAAAAACAAGCCTTAAATTCCACCCCTGAGAGTAAAAATTGCTGATTCAGCAAATTTTGGCTGATGTGTAGGTAATAATGTAAAAATTTACCTAGAAAGCAGAACTTCATTATTTTTATGTAACTTGCAAAATATTTTTAATTATAAATGCTCGCTTTAACTTTTCGCAGTGTCTGACACATGTGCAACCACTGAAATTTGAGACGCGACATTCTTCGGTTGCATGTACATCCTATTATTTTCACCGAAATAAATAAATTGCATAATTTCTTATTTTTTGCAAGACAAGTACAGCTATACTAGTTTTCTTGAGGTTTAATTTGTAGTTCTAATGTAAAATGACACCAGAAGGAGCTTTTGGGGAACCAGTTAGTGGTTAAGGGGTTCTTACTTAGTCATTTATCTCTCACTGGTCTGAAAAAGAGATAGAAATAGGGGTTTCTGTACATTAACTAGACATTATTTTTGACAAAGAATGTATTTATGATGCTATATCAGTAGATTAAATGGTTTATTCATTTTCCATGCAAATACCATTAGTTGTTAATATTTTCTGAGAGTGAAAAGCACAATAAAGGCAAATTGATTATGTAAGGGGACATAATTTAACTTAATGCATACATGAGAAATAGACAAACAGTCAACTTAGAGATGTATTCTAGTACATGTATTGTCAAACAGATTTTGGAATAATAGTTAACTGCAATCTAAAGACTCTTGTTGTATTGCCCTCATAATCTGGAAATGTTTAAAGTAATATAAGGCATGCTGTAAAATGTGGAATGGACTTTAATATCAGTTTTCATGATTTGGTGCTTAAACTGTTTCTTTTAGTCAGATTGACCATAAACATAGTTGGCAATCCAATAATTCCTCCTGAATCACCATGTTTGATTGCTGTGTTGATTTGAAACATAATATATTTGGGTTTTGTTCACTCCTTAAGTAAAAATGGTAAAATGAAAAAAAAGTGAAAATCTGCCAGATGGGGTAGGGATGTAATGTTTCATTTTTTTTTGGTAAGAAATGAGTGCAGACTAGTTTTCTTTATTGTAATATGTTCCAAAGTAAGAAGTCTATGAATCATAGGTGTCATGACTGGTTTCAAGTTTGTTATGTCTTGGTTAAGGTGGCACGGTAGTATTTGCATTCCAGAATTTAAGTTGCTCTTTTGTGTACCCTACTCAGGTAAATGTATCTAAACAGTGTGATTGGACAAAAAATACAGTATCAACTGAACATACTTTCCCAAACTGAGGGATGAATCAGGTGTAGAAAAATATGAAATAATTTTACATACAGATTTAAATGAATTTTTGAGAATTTTTGAGAATTTTGTATTCACTGCACCATAAAATACCTAAAAGTACTAGTGGCCTTAGGTTTTTAAAAATAGCAAAAAAAGTAAACGGTCATGATACATATTCAAATTCATTTCTGAATAGTAAAATGAAAGTACTTCAGTTAACTGCGAACGTAGAATTTTTTGCAGTGTTAGAAAGTGGTGAAAATTCTAAAAAGGCTATCATTATCCCTTATGGGCCAGGAAATACTACCGTGCCACCTTAAGCATCGCATATGCATGTGAGTTATGTTAATTATGATAAGATACTTGCATGGTTTTGTAATAAAACTGATAAAAAAATGCGGTCATGTTTATTTTCAATTAATGTAGAAAATCAGGGTAAATAATCACTGGTTAATCATAATTCTGTCAAATAACAGATTACTTAAAATACTGGACTCTTTATAAATGTAACTGAAATTTCCGTTAATTTCATACCTTTTTGAAATTGATATATATGTCGTAACTTTACATGTATCATAATAAATCTCTAGAGTTATATCGAAAATAATGTTTATGAAATCGTCTTGTCTGATTTTCAAAAGGCTAAACCATTACCTTCCAAAAATGCCAATTGTGCATCAGAAAATGACTCCCAAATATACATTTTCCTTTAACATATAACAATAGTATCTCGGCAAAACATGTTAAGTCACGACAGCGTATAACATTCGGAGCGGTGGCGGACCACTTACAAACAGGGAAAAGGAAGGATTTCTATTGTTAGGCCTTTAGGGTTATCTCCCCAAACCTTTTTTCCCCGAAAGATAACGACCAAATTGCTCGTTATATCATCAGGTTGTTGCGAATAGTTCAATATTAGTTTGAAGTACGTCCAAATGCAAAGGTATACGCTTGGTGAACTCTTCAACTCCAGGAAATTTGTATGCAGCATAAACATTTTCATCCAGCTCAAGCGTTTTTCTAGCGTGTACCTGTACGCTACACGCACGTAATACACACACTAAAAGCGCGTTTAAACGCTACAAGTCAGTTTGAAACGCGTTGTGAGCACGTTGTTTGCGATTCAAGATCATTCGACTTTAACTAAAAACGTATGCAGGAATTTTGATAACAAATACCCCATAATGAAACGTCCCAGACACGTCGAAAGCACGGATTATCCGAGATACGACCAGGCTGCGTCTCATTTACGTTCAAAAGACTTTTTTTTCCCTTCGTAGCGTGCATTCCATCTACGTTACACAAACACCAGGAATATGCCAATATACGTTTCTTGAACGCCCGATTAACATTAAGCAAGGTACGTTTCTCGGTTCGCCCAAAACACGCTGAACGCTCTTTGTGCACACGATACAGATATGATTGACAGTTTGAATGCATCTGTGGTGACTTAAGTATACTAATAGATATATATAACTTACCCAAGAGTGTCGCTGAGTACTCTTAGGCTGAGAGTTACACGGATCTGTGTACAACACCGAATTCCAGGCTCCTACGATCATGGAACATGTCTGTCAGTTTGGCATTCTATATTAACTCTGAGGGAAATCCCCACCATTCGGAACTCTCTTGACTAATGGTGTTTGATTGTATGTAACCGGTGTACTCCACATAATGGCACATGTCTCTCCCTTGTATTTGATAGGATTCCGTTACCGTTCAAGTTTTCAGAATTAAGAGTTGTCTAAAGTTCTTCTGAAAATCCAAGACAGATATTATCAAACATTTAAAATCTTAGGTTAACTAAAGCCGTTAAAACATGAAAACACAAACATATATATATACAGGTACGCACACGTGACAAATGTTTTTATCCCACACATATAAAGAACACATAAAAGTTAAAGGAATATCTACTAAACAAAGCTTTATGCAGTTTTAAAATCACATGAATCCATGAACTACCACTTTATGTTATACAACTTCAGAGCGTTTGAAGTTGTAAAACAGGCCACCTCCATGAGAGATACATTAAATAAGTTGGACAATTTTCGAGCTATGTCATAAGTCATAGATGGACATCCTGTTCTTCCTCCTTTGTTACTTAGGTAAGGAGCATTTGTCTCAATGATAATATCGTTGATATCCATGTAATACGGAGTTCACACATTGCCGAGTATTGCTCTCGTTTGAGATCAGACAGCGATACGACACGAAAAATGAAAAAGTCGGATTACTATCCTCAATTATCTGGAATGTCCTATCATTGTCTGAACGCAATCGTTTGATTTCGTTACAGACTCCTACGGGTCGGGAAGGGTCCGAATAGTTCGGCAAAGCACCCCGATAGTTAGGTGCGTCCCGTAACAATCGGGGAAACTCAGCCGATTTTGTCTAGTCGGATTACAATTGTGCATATGTCGTGACAGATTCTGCTGTATTGGATCAAAATCCTAACAATGTTCTGTGTATTCTGGACGGTGTCCTGTGGAACGGGAATGATCTGGAAAAATTTTTCATTGCTGTTTTTCTGCCGATTGAGTTCAGATTGCATCCAGATCTTGTCGATTGCGAACCGTTTTCTGCCGAAATCGTTCCGGAACAGTCCCGTTATTAATACGAAATTCGTCAATGATACCCACGTCAGAGTCCCGACATTTACTGAATACAATACGACTGAGACCGGACAAAATCGTTTGCAATGCGATAGAGCGGACCGTGATATGATTACGTTCCGACAGTACCTGATCATCCCGAGTATGCTGACAGTTTTCGAACGGATAAATTCCGTGAGCGTCGGTTCACTGTCTGGTCATTGTCTGATCTCTGTCGGATTACATTCGGTAGAATCGGGACGCAGTTGTGACAGACTCGGTCGAAATTTTACCAGGCGAAGGTATACAAATTGGATAAGAAGCGGATTGAGAACAGGATTATCGGGATAAATTCGCTTGGAAACGGTTGAATATCGACGCTTCCTGAACAATATCTGATTGTTGTCGTGATTAAATAATTTGGTTAACAAATTTTTATGAAAGTTTAAATTTCCATCCACGATTTACAGGATCTTGATCAGACTTTTGACAAATTTTAATCGGGAATGGTCCTGTCAAGGACGGTAGTAAAAATTGTGAATGTGTGACCCCAGCTTTACATACTGTCGATCATATATCAGGATAATTCTCTTCCATCAACAAAAAAGGGGAAATCCCAAATTTACAATTCGGAAAGTAACTTTTCCATTTCCAATACATACCGATGTTACCCCCGTATGTATATGATGGTCCTTTTCCAATACTTTCCTCATAACTCCTAAGCATTTGTCGTCTGTACTATCTTCTCCAGACAATCCCCTACAGTGGATTACTACTGGCAGCTTTTTTACCTTAGCCAACTGTAGCTAGCTATCCAAAACCTCCATTTGCCTGCTAATATCCCGCTCTAATGCTTGTTCAGCGTCTGACCCACATTCCCCAATTGCGCATACCTTCTTCGCTTTGACCAAAACTTTCAGGTCCGACAACCAGCTTTCAATTTGTCGTTTTGTTTCCCTCGATACCATCCTTGGGTGTATACCAAAAGTGAACTGCAATCTGTTATCTTTTCTCAGCTGATGTCGGTTTTTGCTTGATGGCCAATTACGCGGAAAGAAATAGTTGGAAATCAGGAACTGAATTTCCACGTGTCTGTCTGTTTCATCCCATGTTAATGACGGTAGACCAGAATGTCTGGTCTCTTTTAAATATAAATCCAGATGAAAATCTACAAGTGAGACTAAATGTTTTGTTCTTTGAGTAGGATACAATTGTAGTTCTTTTTCGAAAGTGATTAAATTTTCTCCCGATTCTGTATGGGATATCAGAAGTGCAAGGATTTTCCAGTGAAGTAATGAATGGGGATCTGTAGGTGGGTAGACTGAATGTAAAAGATGCGACAGCTTGTATATGTTTACCTCATTAAATAGCTTTAATAATGGCATATCTGACCAATGGTGTACCCCGCCGGAACAAATAGAAAAGTCTGGATGCTTTTGAACAAATTTGATTAAACCTTCAAATTTAACTGGTTTACGTTTAGCAATGTCATCCAATAAACCGTTCATTAGGTATATATTTTCCCATGCTGTACAGTATCAAATGTATGTGGTTCCTCCTGGCTGTTGTGTATGTTTACCATATGAACCTGTACCAACTTTCTTGTGCCAACTGTAGTTAACAGGTCCATCATGCTGTGAGTGGCGAGGTATACCAAGGGAGATGGGAACAAATAACATGTCTCCTAACATTAGTAAATCTGCCTGGGCAAACTGGACAAAACTGCACTTACTCTTACGTTTGGAAATGCCTCTAATTGTCGACCGAGGTTCCGGAATTTCATCCTCTATTGGTTCATAGTCTGGTTCAAAATCGTCCATCATCTATAATAGACTATATATAAAGATAAATATGATTATATATTATATATTGAATCTATACGTAAACATAAAAACGCAAACAAACACACACACATACACAAAAAGACTACTCAAAAAATGAAATCAAACCGTGTACAAGACCAGACAAACATCTAGTACAGATAGGACGCACAAAAACAATACAAATGAACATGACGAATTATACATGACGGATACGTATACTGCAATATTTATTGAACAACACAGTATAATTACAAAACAGAAAACATTACTATATACATTTATTCAAATAAAACAATATCTTGTCTGTACATTATGCAACATAGTCGCACAAATAAGCGGGCTTCTTAACTTTCCGCTTTGTTCTTGACCCTTCTGTTGAATATTTTTGTATATTAACATCCCGTTCGCCGTTTTCAAAATCGTAGATAACTGTATCATCTATCTCCGGAATAATATCAATATCATTCAAATGTTAATGACGATTCTGTGGCCATCTTCCGACATATTTTGGAGATAAAGCGATTGTTTTAATCGAGAAGCGTCATTCGCTGCAGTGTCATCCGAGGAACATCCGATGTGTCAACTGACGCGTCACGGTACTTGGGAAATTCCGATGTGATAAGACTCGTTTCATCAAATAATGGCTCCAGATTCATATCTGTCTCTCTATCTTCAGGGGTTGTTGTATCTGTTTCTTGAACCTTTTTACATAGGTCAGAACTTTTCCGTTGTAGCCACACCGGAAGTTCACCGTCCGTACATATTTTTAATCGATTATAGTGTACGATCCAGTCTTTCTTTCTGTCGCTTATTTGAAACAAAACAGGATTTATCACTTTAGTGACTATATAGGGTCCTTTCCATGGAGATTTCAGTTTTTTGGACTGTCCGATTTAAGTAACTGAATCACGTTTGTAAACAGCGTCCCCTAGTTTACAGACAAAAGTCCAAAAGATAAATCAATAGGTGAATTAACCTCTCTACCAAACATTAAAAAGTTTGCCCAAAAACCTGTCTGTCTGCTCGGTGTTGCTCTGATTCCCTCTGCAAGCAGTTGCAAATATGTGTCCCATCTATTCTGCTGTTTCTTAATAAAGCATCTGATAGCGTGTAAAATGATGCTATTGTTCCGTTCGATTTGTCCGTTAGAGGAAGGTTGGTATGGTGTTGTCCTGGTCTTTTTTATTTGTAGTAGATCACATAGTTTTCTGATCATAACGCCATCCATACGTTTTCTTGGTCAGTATGTAATTCCAACGGACAAACAAACTTAGAGATAAATCCATCAACCAGGGCTTTCGCAACAGTATCTGCAGTTTGATTTGGCAAGGGATAACACTCAATCCACTTGGTAAATGGATCAATTACCATTAACATATACCTGTTTTTTTGTTCTGTCAGTGGTAAAGGACCAAGTATCTCCATGTGTACTCTTTCTAATGGTATTCTAGAGTGATATTAGCTTTACCCTAGAATGTTCTCTTGCTCTCTTGTTTTTGTTGCATATTCCACAGGATTTTACATACATCTTGGAATCAGCCGACATTCCATGCCAAAGAGCGTACTATTTCAGCTTCATGAATGTTTTAGTCAGTCCCATATGACCTGACAACGGCAAATTATGGCACTACTCTAATACCTGCCTTCTCATATTTTTTGGAACCATCAACAGCATCCTTGGTTTAACAGGGTCTTCCCATTCATAATAAAGCACCTCGTTTACCATTCTCAATTGGATGCGGCAGGTTCAAAAGTGTCTAACTAATGGACTGCTTAATTGTAGTTCTAAGATGGTTGGTTGGTGATTTCTTTCAAACCATTCAATGAGGCATTTTAAATCTTTATCCCTATTCTGTTCCTCACTGATTTTCTTTGAAGTATGACCCTCTATCCAACTACATCCTCCATCTTCGGGCGATATACGTCGAACTGCTATAGTCTGCGCATTGTCAACTTCTTCTTCGAACAGTTTCCATTGATTCCTGGCCCTTGTGCAAAAATCACATCCGCCGCAAGGAAGCTGGTTCAATTCAATGATGGGTTGATATTCAGGACAGGCTTGTCAAATAAAAGGTTCTTTCAGTCTTACAACCTCATGGAGGGGTAGTGCTATACTTGAATATTTAGGTATGTGATCCCGATGATAATTCATAAAACCTAAATAGGACTCTACATGTTTTTATTCTTTGGAATGGGCCAATTTCTAACGACTTCGACATTTTCTGGATTGACTTTTACCCCTTTAGCACTGACAATCTTTCCCAAGAATTTAATCTCTTGCTGAAATAAATTACACATTTTTGGCTTCAACTTCAAGTTATATTTCCTGAATCTGTCCAATACCTGTTTAAAGTTTTCCAAATGAACTAAAACATCATCAAGATAAGCCAAACACTCTTTCCATGCCAGTCCTTGCAAGACGAGCTGTATCACTCTACTAAAAGTAGGTGGGCTATTAAACCGACCAAAGGCTAATTTTACATGTTCAAACTGACCATACTTTGTAATAAAGGCTGTCTTGTGTCTATCCCTTTCGTCAACCTGCAACTGCCAATACCATGCGGCCATGTCCAGCAATGACATATATACATTTCCACCAAGTGTATCTGAGCAGGATTCGATGTTCGGAATCGGAAATGCGACTTTTATAGTTATTTTATTTAAAGAACGATAATCAACACAGTACCGCAAGCTGCCATCCTTCTTCCTTACTAATACCGGAGTAGCTGCCCACTCAGAGTTTGATACCTGTATAACATTCTTCTCCAACATATGTTTAAGATGCTATTCTTCCTCTTTTTCAAAGTGGAGTGGCGTTTTACAAAGCTTTTGCCTAATTGGTTTTGCATCTCTTGTATCTATTCTGTGCTTCACATCTCCATTAAACAAACCTATATCAAAGTCATCTTTGGAAAAGAAAACACATCTTAATATTCTAACAACCAATTTCTAACTCTAACCGCTTCACATTCGTTAAGTTTTCGTATGGGCCGTTTGTACAGGTCAGTTAAATGGTCTGGCAGTTGTTTGCTTCTTGTGTGTGTTGTATTTACCTTTCTGATCTTTGCTGAATATTTTTCACATCTTTCTTAACCAAATAACATCTGTACTTCAATTCCTGATCCAAATAACTGTTTTTTCTTTAAAGTTGCCTCTTTGTCTGTTGAATTCCTAACTAAGAGAAATATGTCTGCCTCTGGTTTACACAAGGACTTTGGTGATAAAACTTTTCCAAGATTTGGTAATGGCTGTATCACAATATCGCCTTCTGGTTTGGTATCAAGTTTCACTTGGACGAATTGTGAACTGTATGGTGGCAAGACAGTCGTTTCCACTACTACTGCTCTATACACTTTAACGTCCCCTATTTCAGTACTTGACATCTCTGTCGCCGATATTATTTCTTTATTCAATGTTATTGTATATTGTCCATGGTCAACAATATCTCTGTTAGTTTCTAAGAAATCCAAACCAAAAATTAGCTCATCTTCTATATCTGCTACTAGCATGTTACATTCTATCTTTGATCTACCTATTTGTAGAGCGACCTTTTCAGCAACTTCTACTTGAATTGTTCCTGCTGTACTGATACCTTTAAAAACAACAGTATCCGACAGCTTTGGCTTGGTTTGTAGTTTTCTAAATAGCTCTGTATTAAGTATTGACACTTGAGCATCACTATCAATTACTCCATGACTCTTTTGTTTTTCTTCTGATTATTTTTTTTTCTTCTGCCGTCTGAGATGCTTTTTTGTCTTAAAACATATCGAATGGATTTTTTGGCCAATGATGTTGTACAGTAATGGGGGTTTCGAAACTCACCCTGTGTGACCGAACACTTATTCTTATAGGAGTTATCTCCTGCGTCCCCTTTTTCTTGTTATCGCTATATCTCTAAAATCGTGAAAGATTTTAGCAAACTATTTTCACCAAATTGTTCGTCTACTCTTGAGAATGATTTGGTTTATTTTGACTTTAGTGATCGGAAGACATCTTATGGGAGTTATTTCCCTTTGAAAATTTAACATAGGCGATTTGTTGGATCAATTCATACGTTATAAGTCGTAGAGGCCTACAGTCTTTTGATATGAAGTCATTGGTCCATTTGAAGGAAATTGAGGTCAAGGTCATGTTCTAAATTTTGAATTTTGCTTGTTATCGTTATACCACAGAAACTAAGACTATTTCAGTCAAAGTGTTTTGGTTAACCCTTATAAGAGTTTTCTCCCCTTATGTATTTCAAATAAGTATTTCTCCACAACCATATAAGTGATTGACCTCCGGTCTTCCGTTTTGTGTTCAATGACCTATGACCTTGAAATTGAGATCAAGGTCAAAGGTCAAGGTCATGTTATAAATTTTGAATTTTGCTTGTTATCGTTATTCAAAAGAAACTGTTACAGTAAATGATATGATTTATTTGCCAAATTGCTGTTTACAAAAAGGCGCAACTTCAATCTATTTCAGTCGAAGTGTTTTGGTTAACCCTTATAGGAGTGTTCTCCCCTTATGTATTTGAAATCAGTATTTCTCCACAATCATACAAATTATTGACCTGGGGTCTTTTGATTTGAAATCCCTGACCTATGACCTTGAAATTGAGGTGAAGGTCAAAGGTCAATTTGACATTCTAGATTTTGACCTTTGCTAAAAATAATTTCAAGTCTTCTGCATATACCTTAGTTAGTCTTAATTTTTATATCAATTTGAAGAACCAAATAACATCAACAAGGAGTGACATTTTCTAACATCGTTTTTTAAATTTCATTCTTATTATCGAGGTGGAAAGACCTTCAATTGTTCTCTGAAGAATTGGTTTTTAATTTTATTTGTTATCGTTTTTTTTTGTGTGTATCATTGACGTATAAGACAACCTGAATCTTCTTTATTCAAATTTAAAACATAAGAGATGGCAATTATGACACAAAATAACTAAATTAAACTTACAGCAGAAGAAAGATAATGAACATCGCTTTTATAGTCTTCTAAATATCGAAGACGCGTGGTCTTTTTAAAAATGATGTAAATTTATAAAGGAAACAACAAACAAAATAGTTCGAATATTGATATTGGAAAAAGTAACGGTGTATAAATCATAACAATTATTTTATTTCAATGAAAATCAAACTGTTGAATTTTTTCCGCTGCGAGAAAATTTTTAATTTTGGTCGCATTTTGAAAATCAATAAATCTTGTATTCTTGTTGGAAGCTGCACTGTGTAGTTTATACCCGTTTTTTCAATGCCACACAAATCCAACACAGACAAAAAAAATGGTAGGTTCAAGAAATAATAATGCAAACTATACTTTATTGTAGTTTTAACATGGGTAGGCATTATATTCGGGATTATTTTTGCCCGAACGATATCGAAAAACTATTATAAAAAGTGTCCTAGTTCAGTGAAAATGTACGTCATACTTATTTCCTAAACAAATAAATAAACAAACATTAATTAACATACAACACTACCAAAGGCCAGAGACTCCTTACTTGTATGATTTTGTAAACAAATGCATCTTTTTAAAACAGTCGAAAACAAAATTGTCTGTCCAATGGAAAAGTCGAAGCCCAAAAAAGATGAACAGTGCATTATAGAAACATAGAAGCTGGTTGTAATTCAATTTTCATTCTTATCATAGATATAACTGCATGTTAAAATAAGAATATGAAGTGTGATAGGCAATCAGACACATTCTTTCCAGGGACCAACAGGCGTTATCAAGCTATAGGTCCCCGTATGGCCTTCGACCATTAGCAAAATACACACTTTATAGAATGAAAGCTCCAAGAGGTCTTGGGATGAAAAAAAATAAACATAAAAGATGAGCGAGAAAAAAAAATAGGGATACCGCATGGAAATTGGAAAATGGTCCGCAACATTAATTTAGTCAACTCACTTAGTTGAAATTAAAGACCTGGCGAATTTTAGCCTTTTGCAATGGATGTGATGTATGTTTAAAAAAAATCATGGTTTGTTTGGACATTTTTATAAATCATGTCTTGTTTTTAAATTATTTGCAAGTAAGTTTTAAGTCATGAACAAATAATCACTCACAGAAAGACGTCAAATCCATCAACAAAAGAAAAAAATTAATAGACGACCGACAACGCACAGAATCTCATGTATGTGTTCCGGACCATATGAGTATTTGGACCATACGCATATATCATGACCATAAGGGTATACTAATATGGTCCAACCATACACGTATGGTCCAAATACTCATAAGGTCCGGAACATATTTTATTTGCGATCACAAATGCACGAAGACGTCCATTTCTATGTAAATTGGGTCGATTTTTTTATATAGATAAGATGAATGCGTTTCTGTTGCCAAGTGTTTTTCACAAGTATAGTAGCAGTATAGCAGAACGGTTTAAGTTTCCTATATACACCAAATGATACATTTTGCCAATACAATAACGTAAATGCATGCAAATTTCACAAGGTTTAATCCAAATAGCTTTCTTACTATCCAATAACTTTCAAGTACGAAAAAGACAGGGCAGAAGTATATTTTGTCTTTATGTTTCGTATTTGCACAACTTTTGAAAGTGGATTATGCATTCGTTCTAAAATAAAATTAGAACAGATAAAAGTTAAAAGATTACATAACTCGATAATCGCAATTGTTAAATCCGAAAAAGATAATCAATCAATACATGCATTCAGTAAGTCATTCTTTTTTCTGAAAGAACATGGCTTTGCGATATCTTATTATGAAAATTGATTGTCGAAACATAACAAAAACACAAGTAAAGGACGTTTAATTAATCAATATAAATCAAAACACAAATTCCTGACTAGTATTTCGAATTATTTTATATAGGCGTTGAGAACCTTTGGTGACCCCACGGTTTAAATGTTTATATTAAGGACGTCGTGAGCAATGGGCGTTAATGGACCTAATCTGTCCCAGTCAATGGGATATTAAAGTGCGCCAATCAATGTCCATAGCCACACTGTTATGAATTCGATACTATCTTTAATTATTGTTCTGGTCTCTTCTAACCCTTCGTCTGTCTTTTTCAGTGGTCCAAATTGACAATGGATGGGTTATTCTCTCGATCAGCAAATTTCACATTTCTTATGCAAAGGTCTAATTTTGCTGGAATTTCTTCTTTTTCGTCATCAAATGTGACCCTTTTCATCTCGACTCTTTTAGCTCCAAGAATAATTCTTTGGTTTGTTATGGCACTTTTCACATACTGCATTGACTCATCTAATGCAGTTGGAGTCTTGTCCATTGCTGTGAGGGCTGCCTTTATGTCTATACAACCTTTCAGGAATGTATCTATGGCTGCAATTTCTACAAATGCCTCTGGTGTATCAGGATACCCATCTATTGCCATTTCTTGTGTTCTTTCTGTGTATTCCTCAAGTGTCCTGTTTCAAGTCCTGCAACTGTCACCTTACGTTCATTCAACTTGTTGCAGCGTTTATCATAATCTTACTGTACTCCTTTGGCTTTCACGCTGTAGAATTCAGTGCCTTATCCCTCAAACATTCTATCAATTTATCAAGCTTGTGTTGTGGTGTCCATTTGTATCTGTTGGCAATGTGACTAAACTGTAGAGAATAAGGTCGCCAATCTGTTTTTCCATCATAAGTTGCCAACTTTGGAGCAGATGGACCTTCAACTCTCTTTTCACTCATGTCCTGTAAATTACCTTTTCGAGTATATCCGGGCTTGACTTCAATGTAGTTATTAATGGTTTCCTGTCCTCTTGTTAACTGTAAATTCCGGACGGAAATAGCTTCTCAATCCTCTCAGTGATAAGTCTCATTTCATCTGCTTGTTTCATTTTGTTGTCTCTAATCCTGATTTCTTTACGTATCTCATTTTCTCTTTTCTCAAAGTCTACTGACAGTGCGTCTGTATTTTCTTTATGGTCATGTTCCATTTGCTTAATGCATTTCTGAAACTTTGCATTTTGTTCAGTAAATCTTTTTTTAAACTCATCTTGCATAATTTGCATTTGGTGTTGCATACCTTGTAGTGCTACCTGCTTTTCTTGCATTCGTTGTTTCATTATGGCATTCTCCTCTAATTCACGAACTCTTTGCTTTGGATCTATGTCTTTTTTGGTATGTTCCAGTGGTTCCACAACAATTGCTCCTTCATCAACCAAAGGGTCCCATATGGTGTTAGGAATACCTTCAAGTAATTTCAAATCTTCTATGGTAAGTTGTCCTCTCTGCTCTCTAGAAGCTGTAATGATCCCAGCTCTCTTTGGGCCAATACTTTTAATACTTTTGAGTTCTTCAACTGTAGCAGTGTTGATATTTACTGGCTGTGACATTTTGTAGTATTCTGTTGTGCAGACACCAAAATATATATACGCAAAAATTCACGATCCAAAAAAAAAATGGGATTTCTCAAAATCTCAAAATCAAAAAGTATGCGAGTGAAAATAATGTCACGTAATGATCAAAATAAGTCAACGAGCAAAAATGGTATACGCTATTTGAAAATGCTGAAGTACGTACTACGAATCGAAATGTGGCGTATTATTCAAAATAATATCACGACAAAATAATTTCACAAATGTGTGGGAAAAAAAAACAAAACAAAAAAAGGGGTCAAGGAAATAGAATATGTCAATACGCAAACATAAGAACATCTGATGTACCCTAACAGGGAATACATAAAGGTAAAGGATATAAGTACTATATCAAAACGGAAACATCAGAACATTTGATGTATCTTAGCAAACTATAGTAACTGGGGAAAAAGGGGGGGGGTGGTCTCAATGTCTCTGGACTACTGAAAAAAAATGTATTAAATATAATGTATGAGTTCTACACACAGTACAAAGTGAATAATACTTCTTACTTTTATCATATATCTCTTTATGTAAAAGAGAAAACAATTTCTTCCCTTTCCAAAATTTGACAAATTTGCCGCCAGATAATGTAAACAAACAGTGAGCTCGTCAAACAACTTCTGAAACCAATTGTGGTGACTTAAGTATACTAATAGATATATATAACTTACCCAAGAGAGTCGCTGAGTACTCTTAGGCTGAGAGTTACACAGATCTGTGTACAGCACCGAATTCCAGGCTCCTACGATCAGAGAACACGTCTGTCAGTTTGGCCGTCTATATTGACTCTAAGGGAAACCCCGACCATTCGGAACTCTCTTGACTAATGGTGTGTGATTGTATATAACCGGCGTACTCCACAGATCCAACATTACTGGCGTTTTTGGAGCGTATATGCATTTTTACAACGCCCGGCGTACGTCGAAGCTATACGCTGATGTGTGACACCGGTTAAGCACATCTTATGGCATTTAATGTCTCCTTATGACATTCTAGTTTGTCATATTTTATACATGGGGAAAATCTCGGTTTTTTTTTAAATTGGAAAACCATTTTTTATCAATAAAGATTAGACAGTACTTCCCAAATAAAGGTACAACTCATGTAACGTAGTGGACATTTTGAGTTTCGTAGTTGACAAAATAGTTTCGTAGTGGACACAAAGTTTCGTAGTTGACATCAACCCTGTTCTATGTTGATAAAAATATATTGAAAATTAACGAATCTAACCCTCGTGTTTTGTTTTCCACGAATATAATTGAAAAAAGAGTAAAACACGTCTGTCAGTTTGGCCGTCTATATTGACTCTAAGGGAAATCCCAACCATTCGGAACTCTCTTGACTTATGGTGTTTGATTGTATATAACCGGCGTACTCCACAGATCCAACATTACTGGCGTATTGGGAGCGTATATGCATTTTTACAACGCCCGGCGTACGTCGAAGCTATACGCTGATGTGTGACACCGGTTAAGCACATCTTATGGCATTTAATGTCTCCTTATGACATTCTAGTTTGTCATATTTTATACATGGGGAAAATCTCATTTTTTTTTAAATTGGAAAACCATTTTTTATCAATAAAGATTAGACAGTACTTCCCAAATAAAGGTACAACTCATGTAACGTAGTGGACATTTTGAGTTTCGTAGTTGACAAAATAGTTTCGTAGTGGACACAAAGTTTCGTTGTTGACATCAACCCTGTTCTATGTTGATAAAAATATATTGAAAATTAACGAATCTAACCCTCGTGTTTTGTTTTCCACGAATATAATTGAAAAAAGAGTAAAACACGTCTGTCAGTTTGGCCGTCTATATTGACTCTAAGGGAAATCCCAACCATTTGGAACTCTCTTGACTAATGGTGTTTGATTGTATATAACCGGCGTACTCCACAGATCCAACATTACTGGCGTATTGGGAGCGTATATGATTTTTTACAACGCCCGGCGTACGTCGAAGCTATACGCTGATGAGTGACGCACGTTACGCACATCTTATGGCATTTTAATGTCTCTTGATGACATTCTAGTTTGTAATATTTTATACATGGGGAAGATTTCATTAAAAAAAATAATATTGGAAAACCATTTTTTATCGATAAAGATTAGACAGTACTTCTCAAATAAAGGTACACCTCATGTAACGTAGTGGACATTTCGAGTTTCGTAGTTGACAAAAATAGTTTCGTAGTTACAAAAATAGTTTCGTAGTGGACACAAAGTTTCGTTGTTGACATCAACCCTATTCTATGTTGATAAAAATATATTGAAAATTAATGAAACTTATCCTCGTTTTTTGTTCTCCACGAAAATATTGAAAAAAAAGAGTAAAACACGACTGTATGGTAGTGGTTGTGTCAACTACGAAACGTTTTTCTCCCATACATGTTTCATAGTTGACTGTTATGTAGTGGACATAATCAAATGTTTTATTTTTTTTCTACAATTCATTTATTACAATAGTAACAAAAATGATTCTTTTCATCAAAGCACATGATTAAGCTGTACTCTGAGATTTTTTCATAATTATAAAATCAGATACTGAAGGATTTTTGACCCATTTCGTAGTGGACATAAGAAAAAATATGGTATCACTCTGGTCCATTTGATGTGCTCAATACTTTTCCAACAATATGACTGCCGTTATAAAAGCATCACTTCTATTGTAAGACCCCTATGTTTATATATCTTGCAACATTGATTATTTTAAACTCTTTATTAGCAAAACTTAATGACTTTGTTTCGTTTTGGACATTTTGTCAGGAATGTCAGGGACACACCTTCTAAAATAAAAAATCCTATGTCAAAAACTGTTTATTAAAATATGTTGGCTCTCAACATACTGTTAAATAATTAAAAAAACTTGGTAAAATAACATTTATTTCTACCTTTTTTTACAATATTTTAAATAAAATTGAGAATGGAAATGGGGAATGTGCCAAAGAGACAACAACCCGACCATAGAAAAAAAAAACCAACAGCAGTAGGTCACCAACAGGTCTTCAATGTAGCGAGAAATTCCCGCACCCGGAGGCGTCCTTCAACTTAAAGTATGAATGTTGAAACAGAGGTCTTGGGACATGACATTTTGATTATTTTGAACCAGTCAGGAATCAATATCTTATTAATCCGTATTAAAATAGTATGCCTCTTTGCTTCAAATGTTAAATCTAATTTAATGTACTGACTGCACAAATAATTACTTGTAAAGATCAAACGCATTTTTTAAAAAGTGACTCGGACAATAAATCACGTTTTTTTGTAAAAACGCCCATGAGAGTTATTTCCATTTTATGTATTCGACCAAGTGAAATTTAAAGTAACTCATCAACCATAAGTGACAGAGACCTAAGGTATTTTGCTTTGAGTTCCAGTGTCAAAATCATGTTTTGTTTAACCCCGCCGCATTTTTGCGCCTGTCCCAAGTCAGGAGCCTCTGGCCTTTGTTAGTCTTGTATTTTTTAAAATTTTAGTTTCTTGTGTATAATTTGGAGTTTGGTATGGCGTTCATTATTACTGAACTAGTATATATGTTTATGTAGGGGTCAGCTGAGGGACGCCTCCGGGTGTGGGAATTTCTCGGTGCATTGAAAACCTATTGGTGACCTTCTGTTGTTGTCTGTTCTATGGTCGGGTTGTTGTCTCTTTGACACATTCACGATTTCCATTCTCAATTTTATTTAATTTGTTGCCATTCTTGTTCATGCTTTTCTAAGAAACTGTTATTTAACGGCAAATGTGTTTCTTCTCATATCCAACTATAGCAGTCATCACGTGACTTTGACGACGTCACACATCACCCGTATTAAGCCCAAGTAAAATGTATAGAAATGCACAGGGGCTTTCAAGAATCGATAAAATAAAGTTCTTTAAGTTCATGATACAAAAATTGTGTGGGAATATATAGTAATTCCTCATATATTTAGAAATATATTTATGCCATTTGAAAAATTTTAAATTTTGGTCTTCTCCCTTCCAAATGCTTTTGAAAATTTGTCTTGTTGCCTTGATAAGTTCACACTGTTAATCATCCAACTCCGATAAATATTGGATTTTCTGTCGTGTTAAACCTAAAATTGCGATTTAAACAAAACAGATCGAATAATTGTGCGAATATATGCTTATTACTATATTCATAAATATTTGAAATATCGTATATGCAATAGTTTAATTTTTTATTATGTCCCTTCCAAATTGATTTGAAAATCAGTCATTTTCATAAATCTGGTATTATTTTTCAAGATGGCGACCTCATTGACATCGTGGGACGACTTGGTAAAAATATATTTTGTTAGATTGTTACATTGAAAATCAAATAACTGTTGGATGCTCGCGTCTTCATTCATTGTCTTACCTTAAAGCAGCATAGAATCAAACATTGGTTCCTTTTGATTAAGCTGTTACATGCTGTTTATTTTATATAATTTTGAGAGAAAAAAATGGCGACCAAATAATTTTCAAACGTGGACGATGTTCGACACTTATTTTGTACATGCACTTAATCCAATTTTATTTCACTGTTTACATTGCAATTAAATATGACATGTTATAGTCACTATAATGATAGCCAAGGGCATAGCTAGATCATTAAGTCATAACATCAACGTGATCAAAGATCGAAAATAAAAAAAACATGACACCTAATCACGATGTAAGTTCTGACAATACCTATATAATAAATAATAATAATACCAATGTAGATTAGTGTTCTCGATGAAATTCATAACGGTATTGTTTTATATTTATAAAAGAAGACCTCGAATGGATATTAAATAACCGAGGTGAAATAAATGTATTGTTTAATTTTCTTTAAATCATTCGTCGGGTAACCAGTAAATTTTACATAATCCTAATTAAACCAGTAACATGCAGAGTTATCGAACGTAATTATGACTGGTATAGTTGCATATGTGAACTGTAGGTTTCAATCTGTCCTAACATGAAATTTTTCTTAGAAGCAGTTCATTCAAATTAACTACGAGTTTTCTCTTCATTGAATGTAAAAAAATAAATGTATGGTACTGTAGAGTATTACATAATAGAGATTTAAGTTCTTTTGATATGAGATCCTTAATTAATGACCGTTAGTTTAAAAAAAAATATGAAATGGGTGCAGACAAAAAGTAAATTGACGAAGGTTCAGAGAAATGAAAATAATCCACAAGTCAGGAAAAGGAGAAATCGGTTAAGAAATACATTGTATATATAATGTAACAGGAGAGGTCAAAATCTAGAATGACAATTTAGTGTGGTTCGTTTGATCTCAGTTCTCTATTGGTTAAAATCCGATTTTGACGTTAAGTTTTCTTGCTTTCCTCTGAATTTCCTATTGTGACGGCATGTAAAAAGGCGACCATGTCTGATGGCGTCACATAGAAAGAACACATGTTTTTGCAGATCATTCGAAAGGAAGGAATAAGTTTGCCTGCAAATTGTTTAAAGTCATTGAAGAAACAGATTCCACCACCAAAGCTCGTGCAATACGATATTTATCCACTCTCGACAGTTTTTGAAATATTCAACACAGTCGGCGAGCCTCGGATTCTAAATTTGAACATAAACTGTCTCGAGCGGTATCAAACTCGATGCAGCGGGATATCCTATATCTATATATGTATATATACATATAGATGTTATTCGTCTAATCATCAACCCAACAATGTGAGACCTGTAAATCTGCTTTCGCAAATATATTTTTCCCTCGCCGGTATTCAAACTCATGCTACGTAGAGATCGTGACACCAAATCGCCTGCACATGCGCTTTAATACCAAAAAGAAAACAATAAACTTGTGGCAAAGATGGTAAACCACAAAAATGAGGTGCTAAAATTTGTACACCATTTTCGGATTTCGACAATTAATGTCTCTTCAGTTATGTTAGGGATCAAAAGTATTTGGAACGCTATTTAATATGCATCAATTTAGGATAGACTCTTGAAGTTAAAGAGTTGAACTAGGATGAACAGATTTTATAAACCGGAGGGAAAATATATTATAAGCCCAAACGAAATAAATACAAACAAGTATAAATTGAAAACAACGTTTAAACCGATAATTGTGTTGGATAAATACCGCAATGTCTATACGTGTGCATGTAAAACAAATTTCGTAGAAGATAGGTATAAATACAGCACAAACAACATTTTCCAAAAGACCGAAAAAAGTGAAAAAGAATATTTCAACAAAACGCATTTGATTAGCGGGTCGAACAAATGATGTTTTTAAACCTTGATGACTGCAATTGATGATTGCCAAATAAATTGATCATAAGATATAACAAAGTGGCTCTTTATA
Source organism: Mytilus galloprovincialis (assembly GCF_965363235.1). Lineage (NCBI taxonomy): Eukaryota > Metazoa > Mollusca > Bivalvia > Mytilida > Mytilidae > Mytilus > Mytilus galloprovincialis. Next base: position 15,949,447 of record NC_134840.1, read on the forward strand.
TTGATTTAATACCAAACAGAAAGCAAAACCTTGCGGCAAAGATTGTAAACCACAAAAATGAGGTGCAAAAGTTTGTACACCACATTCGAATGTCGACAATTAATGTCCCATCCGCGATAATAGGGATCGAAAAGTATCTAGAAGGCCATTTAATTTAACTGAATTTAGGATAGACTCTTCAATTTTAAAGAGTCGAAATAGGATGAAAATAAACTCATCATAGATCGGATTATATAAACCGGTGCGAAAATATAATACAAGCTCCAAAAAATATAAAATATAAACAAGTCTTAATTGAAAACAACGTTCAAACCTGTATTTGCTTGAAGCTTGGTTTACACTGCCGATCAGACCAACTCGATCAATCTCGATCAAGAAACATTAAGCGATCGGGAGACTGGTCTTTCTCAATCGAAAATAATGTTTTGGTGGTCTACCTTGGTCGTCATCGATCTGACTTTCTACCCGAGAGTTTTTGACATGTCAAAAACATTCGAGTAAGGATCGAGAATCCAGTCACTCGAGAAGAGATCGACAATTCGTCGAGTAGCGATCGAATTGATCGGGAAAAGATCGTGTAGAGATCGAGTTTGATCGGAATACAAATAGTTTACCGATCAGTAACGATCATTTCGATCTTTGCTCGACTAATATCCGATCATTTCCCGATCAAAGACAAGTCTGTACTTTTGCAAGAAGGTGTAAAATTTTAAAAAAGAGAACACAGATACCAAAAGAACAATCAAACCCAAAGGTCAAACTGACACAGCCATAGCGAAAAACAAAACCCGACGAGAAGACAAACAGAAGTCTACATAACACAGCATAAACAAAACTAAAAACGTAGCAAAACGAAACCCAATAAAGCCTGAGATGATCTCAGGTGTTTCGGAAGGGAAGTAGATTTTGCATTTTTTTCCCAGAGGATTTTCCAAATATGAAAGTAATTGTGCTTTTACATTCATTATTAGACAGCTGATGATTAGTTTAGCCTTTAAAGTTAGTTTTTAAGAACATCAATATTATATTTTAGATGTTTAATGGGCTATTTTTGTTTGACTGTCCGTATTTTCCATATGTCCAGAAATTCTGTAGTATAAAAATAAGAAGATGTGGTATCATTGCCAATGAGACAACTCTCCATAGGACACCAAATGACACAGAAAACAACAACTTTAAGTCACCGTTCGATCGAATGTTAACAAACATTTTTTTCATACGCTTTTTGAGACAATTTATTGAAAAAAAAATGAGACGAAACACAAATGATCTTTATATGAATTCATGATAGATAGATGTAAATAATTTAATTTTGGATGTAACGTGTCTTCTGATTGGCTGACGTTATTTTGTTATCAGCTCATAGACATAATTTAGTCTTGTGACCGTGACGTCATCAAAATTTTTCATGGTTTTCTACGGTTTAAAATGGAATTAAGAATTAAATTATAAGAAATGACTGTAATATTTTTTTCTGTCTATTCGAAATAACATAAAAAAATGTGGAACACACTGTTAAATAACCCGCTACGCGCGTTATTCAGTCTGCACCAAATTGTTTATGTTATTTTTTCAAAGACAGAAAAAATATTACAGTCATACCTTCAATAGTTTCAGAAAAGGTATCCTCAATGGGATTTAAATTCTATTTTTGGCCAAATTTTGGGAAAATATGTGACATCTTTACCCCCATTTTGGAATATTATCATTAAAAATGGCAGGTTGTTGCCATGGATACACCAAAAAGAGAAATCTTAAATCATTCAACTACATGGTACAAGATCTATGAAAAATACTGATTACATACATATGCACATATATGACACAGTAAGCTTAATTTGTAAGAAATCAAAGAAAAGGGGATGGCAATATTCATGTATATTGCTATCTAACATCAGTACTAATCCTTTGACAAATCTCATTTTGAAGAAAAGAGCATTAAAACTTCCATAACAAATCAGCGTCCTACTTTATATACTTTCAGAAAGTTTTTATAACCATTGGGGTCCTCTTTGTTCAGCTCCTGCAAGTCTCTCATACTTTTGATTTTGCTATTTCAGTAGAGACTTTGCGTTTTAAATTTTCTTAGGAGTTCAGTATTTTTGTGATTACTATTTATACTACCCACACAGTGGTTGCCTTGTCAGCCACTGCATCATCTAGATTTTTCGGCAACCTTTGCTGTCTAACCCTTTTTGTTTGTTTTCTATGCTCTCTTCAAGCTCCGTCACAGCTATAACCTGTCTATCCGAGCTCTAACCACCTTGCAACACAATCCAACTGCTTTAATTCCATGTAGATATTTTAAATATATAATTTTACTCAGACCTTCTGTGAACTACTGAATCTAACCAAATATACCGGGAACGTGTCCATTGAACACAGATAATGGCCCAGCTTGCATATAACGTTATAAAGAGTCTTTACACAAGAACGGCAAAAGTGACACCAACCAAATTCGCATTTGACTTGTGTTTTAAGTTATTGCGTTTCATAAAATTTGGTTGAGACAAAGTAAAATTAGAGAACGGAAACTAAGTGTTGGGACGTACATATGCGCACTTACGGACAAACAAGGGTAACACTTCATGCCTCCTCCCTTGCAGCGGGTGAAATAAAAAAAAATCAGATGTTTTTATTCTGAGATTGTACATACCCGACCAATACCTGACTATCACTACGACCCCTATACGATCAAGTCGATCTGGTCTGGCCGAGATCAGACTAAGATCGAGTATAGTTGATTTGGTCTAGCTAGTCGAGTAAAGATCGTGTAGAGATCGTGAATTGGTCGGAATTACTGAATATGTATTCAATTAGTGGTCGGGTTTGAGTCGTGAATGGTCGGGTTAAGGTCGTGTACAGTCGGATAGCAATCGGGTAGAAGTAATAAACAGGCCCGATCAAGAATTGTTCTCACTTGGTCGTGGAAACTTGGACAATCGGGATCATCGAGTTGATCTGATCGGCAGTGTAAACCTAGCTTTAGATAAAAACCGCATTTTTTAGATGTGTGCATGTAAAAAAAAATTCTTTGTAGAGGGGTCTAAAAAAAAGCACAGACAACATTTTCCGGAAGACCAAAAAAAGTGTAAAAGTATATTTCAATAAAACCATTTGACTAACAAGTCGAACAACTGATGTTATTAAACCCTGCTAACTGCCATTAACGATTGCCAAATAAATTGATTACAAGATGTCACACAGTGGATCTTTATATTGATTTAATACCAACATGAAAGCAAAAATGTGTAAACCATATCCGGTTTTCAACAGTTAATGACTCTTCAGTGATGTTAGGGATCGAAAAGTATTTGGAAGGCTATTTAATTTACCTCAATTTAGGATAGGCTCTTGAAATTCAAAAAGTCGAAATAGTGTGAACAGATTATATAAACCGGAGGGAAAATATAATACAAGCCCACTTGAAATAAGTATAAACAAGTCTAAATTGAAAACAACGTTCAGACATATGATTGCAATGGATAAAAACCGCAATTTTCAAGCGTGTGCATGTAAAACAAATTTCGTTGTCGAGGGGTCTAGATACAGCACACTTATAAATATAATATTGAACATCATTTAGTTATACATGTAGATTTAGATTTATTCACAATATATTGTTCAAATAAAAAAGAACAAAAACAATTTTGTATATATTTGTATATATAGAATACCAGACGAAGGAGAAGCAGGAACAGCAACATGTCCAACAATACGAAAAGGTAATTAAATCTACGCATACCACTGATTAAAGGGGTAAAAAAAATATAGGAACCTTAAATTCATTTTACAAGAATTTGTTCAGTCACATTAACAATTATCACACACTTATTTCTTAATTGATTATTATCTAATGAATGTTGTTTTGAATGGTACAATTTCCCCTCTAATGTATATAACAATGTTGATTTGTATTTCAAAGGAGGGGATACATAGTTATTATAATCAGTATCTTGAAGCCAAAGAATAAATAACATAATGTTTTGGTAGTATTTGGCCACAGCTTTATCTTGAAAAAAATATATTATATACGATATTAAATATGAATTTAAAAGAGAGGCAAAAGATACCAAAGGGTAATTCAAACTCATATGTCGAAAATATACTGACACCATCATTAATAAAAAGAAACAGACCAAAGGACAAACGATACTGCACGAAACCTTAAACATGAGCAACATGAACACCAGCAAAACTTATTACCTCAGATGCTCTGGAAGAGTAAGCAAGTCCTTTATAAAAGAGGGACGACAGATACCAAAGGGACAGTCAAACTCATAAATCGAAAATAAACTGACAACGCCATGGCTAAAAATTAAAAAGACAAACATACAAACAATCCGGAAGGGTATGCAGATCCTGCTCCACATGTGGCTATAAGTTATTAAATGGGAGAACGTCATGTATATAACGGAAAGTAAAGTGAGAGGATACAACCAAATTTTTTTTCTTTCTTCATAAGAAGTTCCTGTATGAATTCCATCTCATTGGAACAAAAGGAACAAGTCGACAAGAAAATTTACACTGTTGATTCCCATGGTAATGCCGATTGTTTTTTGTATAAAAAACGTCATCGAAACAACAAATATGTTGTCAATCAAGAGATGAAGCATCTTGGTGTTGTCAGTTTCAGCGCATTGTTTGTTTGGATCGGAGTTATTTGTTACGAAATAGGAATTATACTTCTGAGAAAACATTCTCATGTCCAAGTTGGCCATTTTTTTTTGTAATCAAAGTAGGACAACCTCTTTTCATTCGACTTATAATTGGAATGGAGAATACTTGTATACTATTACAAGATAAAATAGATTTTTCTCGCTGTGTTGAAGACCAATTTGTGGCCTTATATAGTTTCTGCTCTTGGTCTGCATGGTTGTCTCTTGGACATATTCCCCGTTTTCATTCTCAAATTTATTTGATTGTATTGATTTATATATACTCTAAAATTTTTGATTATTTTTGTATCAAGTCAGATCTAATGCACGCCACTTCTAGAATATGTGGTTTAAAAATTGCTCTGAAACCCCGTTTTGATAGGTGATAAGATTGATAGGTTAATAGTTTAGAAAGAGGTTTCGTGGAACACTTGGAAGACCCAACTGTAAGGACATTTATGTAGTTTAGATATCCAATACAGTGATTAAAGATCCAGTTCTTCATATTTGGTTAAAATTCAAAAGGAACTACAATTATCCGGGATTTACTAATTGGTAAGTGGCGTTGTATTTTTTTTTTGTTTTTTTTTTTATCAAAGACTAATTGACGTACTGTATAGTTAAGTATTCAAGTTTACTGCTCCTGGCAGCGTTGCATACCATTCCTTTTACATGAACACCATGTGACTATTTTGAATAGACAGGTGCGTAAATTACTTGATAACATCGCGAAACAAACACTCTGTGTAATCTAAACTTTATTAAACTACGATAGAGCATATTTGGTTGGCTCTTACACTAAATGCGACTGTCTATTTTGTGATTACATTTTGTTGTTGTTAAAAATACATATAAATGCGAGTGAGAAACCCGGTTCTCTGAAATTATTTTAAAGACATTTACTAGAAAAACTGAGATTGGACTTTTGTCACTGTACGATCCATTCTTTTTGTAGTTTGTTTATTTTGTTTAGTACCATTCGTTGTACATTATTGTACTTTTCGTTGTGCAAAGGTCTATAAATATATAAAGGCAACAGTAGTATACCGATGTTCAAAACTCATAAATCGATAGAAAAAACCAAATCCGGGTCACAAACCAAACCCGAGGGAAACGCATTAAATATAAAAGGAGAATGTTTTGTAAAATGAATCAAAATAAACACTTTAAGAATTCATAAAGCAAATATTACATTAAACATGACTTTGCAGACAATCCTTTGAAGGGAAAGCCTTTTGATTGTAGAATTATTCCTCTTTTTCCTGAATTAAAAACTACAAACTACAAGTCATGAAGGTGTCATATATTATATTTTGCATTTATCTATTGTAGACTCCTCTGGAACAAGACAACAATCTTTTTATTTAGCAAACACGGTGATTTTCATTGTAATTGTGATTTTAGGTTTGTATACTCAATTACAAAAGATATAGTAGAAAAATACCCCATCACCAGAACTACTGGATAAAAAATGTTAATCTATAATAGATTAAAAAAAATTATGACCGGGGCTCAGAAAGAGTATATATTATATAGTAATATATAATGTATTCTATAATGATTGTGCGGCGTTCTTAACTAGATTTCATTTTCTTCTAATCTAGAAAAGCTGGGATGTAAAATAATTATCCCATACGAAGTTGGAATGTCAGTGTAAGACCACCCTTATACTCTCGACCATCAGAATGATCTTATACTGACACACCGCGTTCTCATTACTACTACAAAAAACTTGCAAATCAGAACATTTGGAGGTCTACTAATACATAACATGAACTGCATGATATATTTCAAACAGTTCAGGTAAATTGAAATTATTCTACTTACATTCAAAATATAAAACTATATTCAAAACATATCTAAAAAAGAAGCATACTACCATGCCTGGTCATATTCTTGTTGTCGCCATTTGCTTTTAATATCGTTTGAAATCGCCCTCATAATTTCAACAGCTTGTAGTACACCAGTGCATTTCAATTTTGATCAGACAAATATACTTCCGATTTAAAGTACAATCAATTAAGGACATACACTACAGTTTTGATTTCACGGTGAATTTTTATCGAAACCTCAAATTTAAGACGGCACGACATAGTGATAATGATATTGCGGCCATGGCGGTGTTATCAGACTACCTTAATGATAATATTTCAGAAGGTAGGAAACCTGGATGTTTCATACTTTGTATATAGATGTCTTATGTTATGAAGCGTTTTGAAACGGTATCTTCTCTCTTAATATGATCAATAGAATACCTTTGTCTAGTATGTACATGCCTTGTACTTCCATTAGGCTTGTCAGACAGTTTTCACCTGACCTCGACTTCATTTCATGTATGAGTGAGCAAGGTTATGTGTTCGTCCATACACCAGATACTTTTAGCAAACAGGTCTACTATATGTGGTGTATGGAATGATTGTAAGGTGTACATGTATAACTCGCAGTCGCCATCTCACCTTGGATTATTTTCATTGTTCAGTAGTTGAAGTTACGTTTTCGTTATTTGGTCTATTATTCAAATAGTTTAGCTATATTGGGTGTATGTATATATTTTATGATGTACATGGCTATGTGGAAGGTTTATTTGACTTTGACCCCATTTTCACAGTTCATTGCTCAATATGAAGTATTTGTGTTTTGGTCTTTTTTCTTAAACTAACAGCAATTATGATTAGTTTATGGACTGATACTAATGTTTTGTTGGCTGTATGGCAGGTATCAGCTGACAATGACGTCCTTTTCAAAGTCCCTTTGCTTTATCCTTTTGCTCTTTGGTGAAGCATAGGCCACTATCGATATTTCTCCTTCGTGTTCTTTTTTTTGCAACCCTCTTCAGATCATAACACTTGTACCCATCTTTCTCCATCTCAGCTTAACCTTCCTTCGCCAGGTGTGTATTGGTCTGGCCCTCTATCCTTTCTTGTGGATTCCACTGTAAGACGTGCCTTGTAATGGAATTCTTTGGCTTCCTTCGTGAGTGTCCTACTCATCGCCACTTGTCTCTTTTTCAATTCTAGATCAACTGGGGAAGTCGGTCTTTTCCCACAGGTCTTGGTTTGATATCTTCTAATGCCGTCTGAAGCGTGTTTTTTGTTACTTTCCAAGTGTATGCTCCATATTAAATTATGGTTTTTACATTGGAATTAAACAAGCGTATTGAGGTTTTTAAGTGACGTGTTCTGCTGTCCAAAATTGATCCCATTATATTAAACATCCCATTATATTAAACGCAGTTTTCGTTTAACCCATTATCAATCTTTATCTGAGACGCCTCCTAGGTATGTGAAGGATCCACTATTCCTAAAGCCAGGGTGTTCACCATCAGACCCGCATTTCCCCTGTAACTGATAGAAGCATTCTTCTTCACAAATGAGTTCCTTTTCTTGGAAGCTTTCCCATGTGTCCTTCTCTACTGTCTACTGGGACTTTTTCTTCTTCCCATATATTTTCAAATAAATCATATAGCATTTGAGTTGATGTTACAATGTTTGCTTTCAGTGCTTCTGCAGGTATGTTATCAAGAAATGGAACTTAGCTGTTTTTCAGTATTTTTATGGATTTTTTTATCTGTTTTTGTGGTCCTTTACAGTCAACTGCCAAAATTTCACCCGAAGGTGAAATGTTAGCTTTATTTACAGGTGGGTCTTGGATAAGCACATTCTTGAAACGCTTTAACATCGTTTCATGTATACTTGGTAGCTATAGTGTACGTGAGGCTGATTGATTTGCTGTTGTTAATTATTATTTTTCTTTTTCTTTTAATATATCTTTTTATATTATTTCCTTTCTTCAACTTTTACAAGTGTTTCTGTCGATCTATACTTGGTGTTTCATATTTTTTTAAAACCAACTGAAGTTTTGCAATCTGTAAAGAAAACATTGCAATGTTGAGAAGTGATTTTTTTACACTCTACTTGGAACTTTGACCTCTTTAATTTGTAGTCCAACATTGATATGTTTTTAAAAAAATCGCTTACCTGTTGATTCAATGTTTTGGTGTTTCTTAAACTTCAGTTTGCCACAATAAGGTCAGTGGCAATGTCAGCTCCCCTTTAACTCGGATAACTTGTAAACTTCTCCTAAACTTCTTTGAAATGCAGTCATGGTCTATTTGATATGTAATGTTCATGTCTAGAGAGTATAGTTTTGATTGTTTTTGATCATTCTATCCTGCTTCTGCTATTCCTTGTATTGTTATTTCATATGGTTTCATCTCATTTGCAATGGTTTGCACTTTTCCTGATATATACAAAGTTCGCACATTCCATATATGTCCACTTTTTTGCGGATGTAGTGTTATAGCTATAGGACGTCTGAGTGTTGTAGCTTTCGTTCGGATTTGGTCATTCAACGTTATTCTACTTCTATCATGTATTTAAAATTCTTTATTCTATTTTATTCGTTAACTTTCGTATAGTTTTTCTGTAATCCGCTTTAACCTCTAAGCGCGGAATTCACTTATCTACCTGTCAGTCACCGTTACTGTTTTCCCTCTTATGTCATTTGCCGTTGTTGCTTCACATATTTTTCCGCCGGAGCAGTGATTCTCCACCATCTGGCAAGTAGCTGAAGTGGTTGTCTTGAAGTAATAACGATTACCACAAACCGAGATTTGAAATACGAATTTTCCTTCTCCTAAATAGGCTGTATTCCTAGGCCCACTAGACCAATATTCCCGTCGGTCTGGTAGTTTGGACTAAGGCCTTTTGGTGCATTGTATTTATCTGTTACCATGTTGGTACTACATAGACATTGATGTGGAGAGGTTATGTACTAGCAGAGAGAGACTAACTAACTTCTACACTTATAACATTTCTGCTACTGAAAGTGAGATGTGATAAGCATACCAACCATAACATAGCACACTAGACGCCACATACAACATTTAAGGTTGTTCCTTTGTCAATGATAGCTTTTTGCGATTACATTTTTTTATGCAATATTTGATCCACGGAATGATTTTAAATTTTACTAGACTGTCTGGAAGGATTTATCTTTGATCGCATATTCCAGATTCAAAGCTCAAAAGTGTGCTTGGTTTGGTCTGTTTCTTGCTTACTATAAGCAAAAGGTCAACTATATTCAATGTATGGAATGGTTATAGGGTGAACTTGTGGGATTTCAAAAAAAATACGGTTTCTAAGTATAGATTTGCAAACGAAGAACACTACCGGGGTTTCCTTAAAACGTCTGAATTGTTTTTTTTACATAGGTTTGTTTAAAGTAGAATAAAACGATTTTTTGGATACAATTTATTTTTATCAAATTTACATGATTTTAGAAAAACTGGCATGTTTTCTGTATATTTATCTAATCAAAACAATTTCGTCATTTATTTGTTCATAAAAAAAAAGAATCTTCAAAAATTATCAAGTCAAATGTCAAGAGCTACCCATATACTCCGTTGCAAACTGTTGCTTCTCTTCATAAAGTTTAAGAATAAAATCAGTAGAAAAAAGCATATGTTACGGATAAGTCACAATTAAACGTAGAGAAAGATGACATGTTATTTTAGAAACGTCATTACTTCCCCTGTATCTGTATCGTATGCCCATAAAGTGATAGCATCTCTAAATCAGGAAGGGAATACGACTAAACATAATTTGTTCAATGAATTATTGTTTTTTTCTGTTTATTTGCAGGTCTGATGATAACGACAGTTTTCTTCTTCCAAAATTCATGTAATTTGTTTTTACTTTTTGTTTTTCGTTTCTATGTTATTTTTCTAACATATGTATGTCGTATCTATATTGTTAAAAAAACCAATATAGGAACAGTATGATGTTTATCTTTTCAGGTAAGTAACAACTTTTTAAAAGTATCACGGTGTTTTCATATCACAACTCGTTCGCTATCTCCATGTATGTAGTTACATTTTAGAATTTAGGTGAACGAAATTTATGTTTTACTGGGGTGGTGTTCTCGAAGCTATCTTAGGATAAGAATGTGTCCTAAGACTATCTTATGACAATTCATTGTCCTAAGTCGTGTTCTCGAAGCTCTCTTAACTTATGATATATCACATGTTTCGTCCTAACTTTAGGACACCTAATTAGGTGTCTAAGATCATCATATCTTCATCCTAACTTTGAGCAGGCTTTTTTCTCATTTTTTTAAGTTAAGATAAACGTGAAAAGAAACGCACCATCGGTTATCAACTCATATAAAGAAATTGTGCATGCTTTTAAACTTTGAACTTCGTGTTTTTACGATACGATGACACTACGAATTCAATTTTCTCATTTCAAAACGAATTGTTCAACAGTTTATATCAAAATCCTATTTGATATTATTTTATAATTACATTTGAAATCATGAATTTAATTAAATACATGTTATTACAAAATGTTGTAAACAATTTTATTAATTGGTTTCGTCTCAAATAATTTTATTATCAAACAATTACTTAACTATTTAGAATTTCGCACATAGGATATGTTTAGGACGTCCTTACATAAGATGCGTCAGAAATAGCCTCGAGACGCAACTTAAGAGTGTCCTAAGTCGATCCTAAGTCCATCCTAAAATCGGTCTTATCTATGACTTAGGACGAATCTTAGGATACCTTCGAGAACACAGCCCTATGTTTTGACCTTTGAAAAAAAAAAGGTGCATATCAACTTTCATTTCTAGGATATATATTTTTTACGAAACCTCATTGCAAAATTGACATAGTTTTATGCACAAAGGGATTTCCAATGGGAAATTGAATTGTCTATGTTTTCAGAAAAGCAACCCGAACAGAGTGTGATATGAATGAATTACATAAAAAGAAATCATTGATTTTAAGTATTTCATCAAGGTAAATATATAGTTTACCATACGAAAAAATAGAAATAACACTTGCGAAAATTATATATCGCTTATATCAACTGTTGTCATTAAATTTCGATAATGAAAAAAAAAATTACAAAAGGTTTTTTTCATTTTTTTTTAAAATATAACGGAAGGGTTTACTAATTGAAATTTTATTATTTCAGTTTCTTATTCTTGTGATTAATGTCTTTTTTTTATTTTGAACTTTACAGCGCAGAAACGGTCGGAAAAGATGAAAGAATTGACAACTATATTAGGTTTGTTTCTATCTACCTAACTGTTATTCTAAATAAATGATTAGTGACTTTGTAAAAAATTATAGTACTGCCTGTATTATAGGATTAAACACATTTTTTCTAGGGGTTATTGATGTGTAAACCGGGGCGATTAACTCACAAACTAAATAAAAGTCCGATGAAGAACTTTTATGTAAAGTTTTATGAGTAAGAAACAACTGTTATACATTTGTTTTTTAATCTCAATTTGCTGAAAATCCCAGTATCCCTGCAATAATGTGTATCGCGCTTGAATAGATTACGAAAGAAGTTTCGGAAACATGGTTTATCGCAGTGTAAACCAAGAGAAAATTTCGTATTTACCAATCCAATTCAAGTATTTACAGATATGCAAATCATATAAGAATTATATATGTTATATTTACAGTATTTAAATATTTGATTAAAAATGTGAAAAAGCTAATGATGATAATATAATCATTATTCGGTAACTAAAATAGAACACAGTTTAAGGTTTCTGAAAGTCTATATCTAGTTACAGGAAAAATTTCAGATTGAACAGCATACATCAACATATCACTTAAATCAAAAGTAAACTTACAAGACAAAATGTTTCTGGTTCTGAAAATAGAAAGTCCCTTTTCAAAGGTTTTATACATTTTATCTATATACGTTTACCATTTCAGACAGTGATTTTGATACAATAATTTTAATATCGCAAACAGATTAACACAATTGATCTCGCAAACATATTTTGATTATTTGGTAGCCCCATGACCCATGAGAAAAACATACGATATTAATCTTTCGCATTTTATTTCATTATCTTCGAATTTGTTTTCAAGTCATACAACTTGACTACAGAACTGCATTTTTAATTGCTCAAAAATATGCAGACAATTAAAGTAAAACGGAGACTATTATTTTCAATATTGTCATTGAAAAGTATTACCAATGTCCCTGTGCAATATTTAAGTAAAAATTTAAGCAAACAATAATAATTGATTATGATTTATGATTTTCAGTGAAAGAAATCATCAAAAGTAAAATTCCAGAAAGAGGTTAGTTCTTATGCACTTACTTTATTGACAAGAATGTGATGTTTTCATAGCAGAAACATAAGTTGAAGATTCGGGACACATTTTTGTTACCGATTGTAATAATAGTTGAAAAGTTTTTAAAACCAACACGTAAATGCCACCATAAACTAAACCATAATTGAAAAAGAAGAAACTAATACGTCTAGTATATTACAAAAAATGTTCAGTATGTCCACTGTTTATCGAAAATCAAGCTGACTTCCGTCTATGTATTTTAAATCGTCAGAAGAACACACATATATACGGAAAGATACCGAGTCGCTCGGTAAGAACATAAACTTACAATCTTAAAAAAAAGAAGTAATTGTAACAGGATGCTGTTACGAAGTCTCCCAAACAAAGCTCCCATAACTAGCCATTCATATGGTTCCATATTTTTTGTCCCATATAAGAATATATATGGCTTACGAGTAGGGATCTCCACCATTTACAAGTATTCAAACAGGAGGGGGTGGCGGTGACCCCCAGGGAATTTACCTACATTTCATTTGATTTGTTTTATTGTCCCCTACAAGAATGTATATGGTTTAAGGGTGGGAATCTGGACCGTTTACAAGATAATAGCACATTCTCAAATTGAACGGGGTGGGGCGACCCCTAGGAACTGTCCTTTTATTTGATTAGATTTATTGTCCCATACAAGAATATATATGGTTTAGGGGTTGGGATGTTGACCGTTTACAAGTTTTCAAACAGGATGGGTGGGGTGACCCCCTTGAGACTTCCCTCTTATTTCATTTCATTTGTTTTATTGTCCCCTACAAGAATATATATGGTTTAGGGATGGGGATGTTGACCGTTTACAAGTTTTCAAACAAAAGGGGGTGGGGTAACCCCCTCCGGACTGCCCTTTTATTTCATTTCATTTGTTTTATTGTTCCCTACAAGAATATATATGGTTTAGGGGTGGGGATGTTGACCGTTTACAAGTTTTCAAACAAGAGGGGGTGGGGTGACCCCCTAGGGACTTCCCTTTAATTTTATTTCATTTGTTTTATTGTTCCCTACAAGAATATATATGGTTTAGGGGTGGGGATGTTGTCCGTGTACAAGTTTTGAAACAGGAGGGGGTTGGGTGAAAAATTTCACATTTCTGCTGTTTCCATGGCAACGGCAGCCATTTTGAAAATTTCAAAGTCAAAAGTCTGATCTCTACTTGCCAGTTAACAATAATATCAAGTTTCATTAAGTTCAAAGCATTTTGAGAATTTTGACATTTTTGCAGTTTCCATGGCAACGGTGGCCATTTTGGAAATTCAAATGTAAAAAGTCTCATCCAGACTTGCCAGTCAACAATAATATTAAGTTTCATCAATTTTGGAGCATTTTGAAATTTTTGAAATATTTGATCCTGTATCCATGGTAACGTAGTAGTTGCAATGATTGTCAAAGTCATTGAAAACCTGTATATAGTGGAGAACTATATTGTATAAAAATTTGATGATTTTAAGTTCAAGCATACCAAAGTTATTCACCAAACCCGATAGTTTTTGGAGCATTTTGACCTTTTTGCATTGTTTCCATGGAAACGGAAGACATTTTGGAAATTCCAACGCCAAATTCCACATCTAACAAAGTTGCTCATCGTAATGCTAAAGTTTCAAAAAATTTGGAGCATTTTCATATTTTTGAAGTTTTTGGTGTAGTTTCCATGGCAACATAGTAGTTCCAATGATTGCCAATATCATCAAAAACCAGTATATGGCTGGCACCTACATTGTATCAATATATGATGATTCTGGGTTTAAGCATCTCCAAATTATTCACCAAAACCAAAAACTGGAATTTTTCACAATTGTTCCGTTTCCATGGAAACGGCAGCCATTTTTTATGGTCTAAGACCCTACTGCAACCCGAAATTTTTGTGTTCCTCATTATAGTTTTAAACTATCATTAAGATTGGTTCCATTTCACTCCAAAAAACCTGTCGGACAAAAAAAGGTGGAAGAATAATAATAATAACAAAGAAACATAAGAAAAGCAATATGTCATCCGACATTGTCGATCGGGTGACATAATAAAAATAATAAGAACTGAGCAAAAACAATAAGTCTCCAAACTTTGTTTGGGAGACTTAATAATTATAGTTTATTATCATCGATGAAACTGTGTCCAGAATAGTATATTTAAGGCGTTATTGTCATGTCAAGATCAACTAAATTCTCCATTATCACACGCTCTAATATGTAGCTTTTACGATCGGCACACTGAATGTGAAATCTGTTTGAAAATTGTCATGCAATATACTCAATATGTCGTTACTATAATGGGAATAAAGTATCATCTATCAGTAGTTGATTTTTTTGTTTATCAGATATTTCCAATAAAATGACAAACTTACGTCTTCTGTTCAACTGAAATTGATGTGCAGAATTCCATGACCCTGACCTTTGACATTTTTAGGTTTTAAGTTTATTTTATTTTCTGAGTCATATTTTCTTTTATAGATAATATATATCATTAATGTTCAGTATATACTTTTTTCTCGATGTATCTAACAATTGTTGTGTTTCAAGTCATATAATCATGAGACAAAGGTTTAAGTTATTTAACATGTTTGTTCTAAATTAAACTTGATGCACATAAATGTTTTCGTAGTGACGACGTAAAACTTGCCACTAATTATTAATAATCAGACTGAAACGACCAAATCGAACTCAGTTTATACAGTTCAATTTTCAGATCACAGTCCTTGCTGTTATGTATATCAGTATATCAGTTGAGTCTGTTTAAGTCTCACTCACCTACACGAGTTGGTATAAAAAAAATTAACCACAAGGACTGTAATTTGAAAAATGGACAAAAAAGGTTTTTAAATATTGACAATTTTATCTTTTAAGAACGAAATTTAAACAAATCTTGCATGACTTTATTGTGCAACCGTAGGAACATCTTGTTCTTCGTCAGGATCATTTATAAATCCAGCCTTTCTCTTTGCAAGTCAACCACATAACTCAACTTCACACGACGTTTAACCTTTACACTTGTCAACCTGTCGACCTATGCATTTATCGAGTTTTAAACATGTCGACCTGTCAACTGGTCGACCTTAACACTTGTCAACATTGTGGACCTTTTTAGAGTCAACCTGTCAACCTTTCTAGTGTCAACCAGCTGTCGGTCTGTTACTTTGTCCACTTATGAACTGTAACATATAAACCGATTTACTTCCTAAGTTAAACCAATTAGTCCTCCGATTCCCCGATGGAACTACAGTATTGTTTATCTTACTTGACCTGACATTATGAGGTATAGTCAGATAGTTGAACAGCTTCCTGCACAGTTCGAATCAGACCTATACATTTTGTATAGTGAGGTCGATAATTCCCTCAGTCCCTAGAAAAAGGAAGACAGATAAAAAAGAATGGAAAATATTGACTTTCAAAAACAAAGAATACCAAAAAACTATGTGATAAACCTTTTTTCTGTAAATGTGTTATATTCTTACTTTTGTACACATGTCCATGTTTTTGATAAGGAAGCAATCCTTTTATTTTTGGGGGAGGGGGTACATGGATAAATTTGTTTTATTTCTGACATTTTTGGAGAAATTTCGATTGAGCCTATTTTGTCATTGCTTGCTTGCGTGATTTTTTCTATATTCCAAACAACATGTTTTGCAGCCATTTTTATTTTGTTAATCGATCATTTAATTTTTCGGGGGAAAGGGGGGGGGGGGGGGGGAGATATTGATTCGGAAATTTTGTTTTGAAAATTATCTAATGGGCAGAAATATCTTCTTTTTAAATTCACAGCACGACCCCCTCCCCCTTACATCGAACGGTCCTTGCTTCGTTCATAAATGTTATTTAGAATTAAAAGAATAATATCCGATTGAAAATTGACATGCTGAAACCGGCGAAGGGAGACAACCACAAAATAAGTTATGTCTTATAAGGAGAGGCATCAGTCAGCGTACAGACTATACGGTAATAAACAATTTTTGAAATTTGATTATTTTACCGCATTAGTTACTTGAACATTGCTTGACTTCATTCTACTATGCAAAATATCTCATTGAAAACTGTATAATACACAGGAATTAATTTCTGGAGCCTACCCCTGTTTAAAAATTGGTAAACAATTACACTGATTTTTACAGACATTACGGTACTGTTTGTTGCAGATGTAATATTTTGTCTCTTTGTTAGTATTGCCTTTTCGAAGTAGTCATGTGCTTCTGATATTAATCAACAGAAAATTAAATTTGAGTGACGCTGTGCCGAAAACCAAATTAAAAACTCGGACCAGTTCAATATGAAATAAATTCACTATTTTGAAACGAACTTTAGCTTTATAAATCGGATACATGTGCACACTTTAGCTTCTTTTCGTAAAAAACAGCTTCTGGTGGTCTATATTAGCTATACAAGTAGTCTGGTAAATGTTTTGAATGATGCGAAATCGTTTAGCGTATGCATATACCCTTGGAGCCGTTTTTACCAAAAAAGGGGAGGGTTAAATCCGAAGGTTTTTGTGTCATGTGATGTGACAAGATCTAACAAGTATCGCCAAAAGTTAGGCCTATATATGGCTATCAAGCCTGGTAGACAAATTTTGGATAAAAACAGAAAAGACTCATCAAGGCGATGTAATCCTGTACTTACCCGTATTTTGAATGCAAATAAGAAACAGACTATAGCATGAAAACGGAATTATTCACACATATCACAACACTAGTAAAGCGTTTTTGATTTCTAAATCTTTCTTTAAATACAATTTTTGACATATTTTGAGACCATTATAGGATATTAAGTACTAAATGGTGGCCCCATTCTCGGCAATGCTATTTTTAGCAATTATCTCCTTAAAAGGCGCTTTTAATAAACTTATTATGGAAAAAATGCTGTTGTATAATTGAAGCTCGATATCTATTTGTGATTTTACCGTACTCAAATATATATGGTCCTTTGGCTTTTCTTGGTGAATTTTGGGGTTTTTCACGATACCTGACGATTTCGCAGAAAAATTTCCCTAATTTTGAGCAACATAAAAAAAATATTTCCGGCCCTTCATACTATACATTTAAGGACAAATTTGTGCTTGTATGCTTTCCAGAAGAAAAATATATAAAAGATATAACAACCAATCACAGAGAGCCATCTATTTTTATCTCTATGTCATGTTCCCTTCATAAAATGGCTGCGCCCATGTAATTTTATTTGGTACATTGTAACCATCAGCATACCCGTCCACTAGTATACCGAAAGATATCATTGTACCGGAAATTATTATCAAAGTGAAACCAGAATTTTTTTTAGATAACAGTGATCTGATCTATATTTAACTTGTAAACAAATAAATAACAAACCGTTACGGCTTTCATTGTAATATTAATTAAAATTCATTCAGTTTATATTTTACGTCTACTTTATTATGTCGCAACTTCTTCTTCTATATGTTTAACCTTCCAATTATGGAACCGTGTATGTAAGCTGACTGATACTGGTGCTTATAAGTCCGTATAATTGTAAGCCTAAGTCACTTGCGTTTACGTACGTAAGTTTCGTTTGAAACGTAAAATTCTCTAGTGGCAACCACAGTACGTCTCTTAATCTTTATATATCTAAAAATATCTTCGCTATAAGTGTTGCTTTTTTTAAAGTGTCGTCAGTGGCAATGCATCTGAGATGAATGGAAACCCGTAGCTTACATTTCAAATTTACTTGATTGTTTGATTGTAAGAAGACATCTTTTTTAAATCATTTAACCATGTTAACATGATATAATCGTTTTCAGTACATTGTAAAAGCATTAATTACATTAATGTTTGACATCACTAATTGCAAATTAGATTGTTTTATTTCGTTGCACGATTTTTCCCCATAGCCTAATCTAAGACAGTTCTTTCTAATCAACCTTTGTTGAAAATGGACGCTCCCTAGGTCCAATATTAAGTATAATGTTTTTTCTTATATAACTGTTTTGTAAAGCATGCTTCATTTCTTTTGTTATTTTTTGTAATCCATTTCGTTCTGCATAATATAATGCAGTTTTTCCACATTTGTCTTTATAAAAACACTCCTTCATTCAACAGAAAACGCGCAAAAGACAGATTTTTTTCGTTTTCGCAAGTTGATGTTCGGCACAATTTAGTTAGTAATGATTCTCCATAACAACTTATTGAAATATATCAAATCCATGATTTATCAATATTTTTTCCAGCATGAAGCATCCTTCCGCAATTGCATTGAATATTTCTTGATGCTGCAAACTTTCTGCCCGATTCCTTGATGCATTGATGCATTATTCTTTTTTGAAACTCTCATTTTTTTTGCGAAAATATTTTAGGAAAGGCATTTAGTTAGTATCTTGTTTTCAAAAATGAAACAATCTAAGAGTCTCCTTATTATACTGAGTAGTTATGACTTACAATTAACACATCCTACATGTTCCAAGGTAAATATACAGTGATCAAAGATCCATTGGCGACCTTCAGTTTATTTGTTCATTAATTTAATATATTAACACTCTTTGGAGTGAAATTTACGATCGAACTTAACCAGACAAAACACAAAGTTACATGGATATTAAGATATATAAACATACACAATCCTTAAATTGTTCTCCTCAATTTTTCTTTCTAGTTTCTATTTTTCTGATAAGACAAGCTGCGAGCGTGAAATTTATTTGCAATTCGAACTTTACCAATAAAATATAGTTTTTATCTTTAAGGTTTATGACCCCTTCTGTGGCGTGTGAATTATGAACTTTTAAAACTGCAATAGAATCAAAACAGCAAAGATAACGAATGATAGAGATGAGCCATTTTGTACATATACCCAGGGGAAACTTCGTGCAAAGCATAATTATTTATAGCGTTATTGCATTTAATAAAAAACAGGAATTTGGTGAAAATAGAATCAAGAATTTTGTAGAAAATCTTCAGACTTTAATACAGAGACTTTTGTTATAAAATTTTAAACATAGTTTACTCACTTGTTTTTTATGATCAGCTAGCTTTTTTGTTTACAAAATGTCCTTAAAACCTATAAATTTTAAAACACCTCGTGCTGAGTCACTAAAGTCAAGAGCACCCTAGAAGATGTACTTGAATTGGTCCATATTTATATTTAATTTAACCAATATCGAAATTTTTAAACTTGCTTTCAGGAAATCATTTCTAGCACTGCATGCAATAATCCTCTATCTATCAAGTACCGAATTGCCAAATATGAGAATAAACGAGGAAAAAAAGAAAGGCTGTGGATTTTCTATAAATTTTCCATAGGTTAGCATTGAAGCAACACAAGGTTACATAATCCTTAAGAAAGAAATGGGTTATGGAGCAGTTTTCGTCAGGCAACAGGCTTTGTGGAATAGCCAGATGTTGTAAAGATGACACATGTAAAAACACTTTTAAAACCCATATTTATATTAAGAAATAAAATATAAGATATTAAACGACAGCTCTTTAGAACGAAAAGACAAATTATTCTTGGAACATATATTTCGGTTTTTTTGAGTAGCATCCATTAATCTCATTCCGGCCACTTTTTTGTCGATTGTGAGATGAACGAATGTGATTGTTCACAAGATCTGTATCAATGCATGTTTTGGTGAGGTTTGACTACAATAAAATGGAGAATGGAAATGGGGAATGTGTCAAAGAGACAACAACCCGATCAATAGAGCAATCTTTGTTTTAAGGTTGTTAATTAGGGGTAGAGAAAAAAAGATTACAAAATTTTCTTATATTTTACCAAAACAAAGATTTTACTATGCTTTTATTTTTGAATGATAAAAAGTATGGGTCACAGAGCTTTTTTCAAGGTACGAGTCGTTCAAAATTACAAAACTTTGCTTAGATTGTTCATGAAAAAACACATTTTTGTGCATAAAAAGAAATCCATGAGATAGAATTTTTAAATAAAATATGAGAAGACAGTTTTTCTAATATATATTAAGAAAAGAAAATGATAAAATTGTGTCACCGAACTTGTTTTCTTGCTACATGTACAAGTAAGAAAATGAAAATTCACCTATTTGTCCAGTATATATTTTGTATTAAAAAAAACAGTCTCCCCTTAAATGGCTTATTTGAACAAGAGGCTCTCAAGAACCTGAATCGCTCACCAAATATTTTTTTGCCTAAATCTTTCAGCAATGATTATTTTTCGCTTTTAAACATATATTAATAAGTAAAAGTGTTCATTGTATCTGTCATATTTTCTTCAAAAGCAAATACATGCATTTTACCCATATGTTCCATTTTAGCCATAGTGTTTATGTTTCTTGACGTACAAGGAAATAAAATAAAAATGTATACCAAATTTATTTGAGAAGATTTTTAAAGTTGAAAAACAAAAACAACTTGTGTAAAGTTGTCCTTAAAAGGGCAATAACTCCTTAAAGGGTCAATTGACAATTTTGTTCAATACACGTTTTTGTAGATCTTTCTTTGATGAACATTTTTGCTGTTTATACAGTTCTTCTTTATCTTCAATAATATTCAAGAAAATAACTCAAAAGTGCAAAATTTCCTTAAAATAACCAATCTAGTTGCAACAACCCATCAATGGGTTGTTCGGTTCGTCTGAAAATTTCAGGGCTGATAGGTCTTGTCCCTTTGAACTTTTCAACCTCTTTTCAGATATGCTCTAAATGCTTAAGATTCTGAAATATGAGCCAAAAACTGCATTTGACCCCTATGTTCTATTTTAAGCCATGGAGACCATGTTTGTTTATGAATCAACAATTCGGATACAATTCATAAACTAAATTTCTAAAGGAACATTAATTCAAAGTTAAGTAGTATAAGCCACAACAGTTTCAGAGAAGAAGATTTTGAAATATGAACTTGATGAACAAATTGTGTAAAATTGTCTTGAAAGGGAAATAACTCCTTAAAGGGTCTTAACTGTTTTGTAGATCTTACTTTGCTGAACATAATTGCTGTTTACAGTTTATATCTATCTATAATAATATTCAAGATAATAACAACCAACTGCAAAATTTCCTTAAAACTACCAATTTAGTGGCAACAACCTAACAAAGGGTTGCTCTTATCGTTTTAATTTAGGGCTGATAGATCTTGACCTATTGAACAATTGTACCCTTTGTCATATTTCCACTTAAAGCTTTAATTTTTGAGATATAAGCCAAAAACTGCAGTTGACACCTATGTTCTATTTTTAGTTATGGAGGCCATGTTTGTCGATGGATCAAAACTTCGGATATAATTTATAAACTAGATACCCCAAGGAATATTTAACGGTTAAAGTTTGAAGATATTGGGCCGAGTAATTTCAGAAGAGAAGAATTTTTTAATAGTTTACAACGACAGACGACCACGGACGACAGACTACGACAGACGACAGACGACGACAGACGCCAAGTGATGGCATAAGCTCACATGGAGCCCTTTCTGATACCGATGAGCTAAAAATTAATTCTAAAAACACAAATATTTTTGTGAAAACAATTTCTATAATGCAATAAACAACTAAGTTTTCTTTATATAAACAGTATAACCAATAAATTGCAAAGATGTCTCCAAATTTGCAGATTTAGGCAAAACACTACACATACTATTTACTTTGATTGTACAATTGAGGATGGCGGTATTCTCTTTAACTACTCTATACACCTTTACGAATTTTCGTCGTTTGTCGTTTTTTGCCATAAGTTTCTAAGTTTTTTAAATATATATATTACACAGAAATAAACTGCAGTACTTAGTTTTATTATTAATCAAAAAGTCATTATCCTTTTCGCCTACAAAGTTGTATCTTTGGCCAAGTTTGAATAGAAGGCCGACCTTGTCAAATAGAACTATGATGACAGATTTATCACCAGTTAGTGTTTTGATTGGCTCAGCATTATCAGTTGAAAATGACAAATTACCCTAAATATATTTTTACTTCACTGATAGGTTTAGAAGAGATTGACTCGTTAATTAGAAAATATTTATAGTCAGTCTAGACTTACTGAAAAAAAACAATGCCAAGATAATTAGCACTACATGTGATTCTTTTAAAAACCACAAAAATGACTTTCTTATCAAGGATAAGGCAAAAGGTGGACACATTCTGATATATCACTCTACTGTACTGTGAGGAATTTATCAGTCACTAAACTCAAAGGGTAATTACGTAAAATAGCGCTTAAAATATAAGGGCTAAAGCCCCATTCACACTGTCACGTTTCAAGAATGAAAGCGTAGCGAAACGGGAGTATACGTAACGAAGCGTATCGAAACGCAGTAGAAACGTAAACAAGAGGCTCTTAAGAGCCTGTATCGCTCACCTGACTCTACTTGGGTTTTAAATTCATATAAAAAAAGAAAAAATTTGGCTACAAAGTAACAACATTTGGTCAGCACCAGATAAGAAACATTCATGCTATGTTTGGTTTCATTCCATTATGTTGTTCTCTAAAAGAAGACATTTGTATGTATTTCCCGTAGGGTCCTATGTTAAACTAAGTCCCCCGCTGGCAGCCTTCTTGGATGATGGATCGGCTACAAAGTAACAACACTTGGTCAGCACCCCATAAGGAATATTCATGCCATGTTTGGTTGCATTCGATTCGGTGGTTCTCTAAAAGAAGTCATTTGTATGCATTTCCCAAAGGGTCCGATGTTAAACTAAGTCCCCCGCTGAAGACCATCTTGAATGATGGATAGGCTACAAAGTAACAACACTTGGTCAGCACCTCATAAGGAATATTCATGCGATGTTTGGTTGAATTCCTTTCATTGGTTCTCTAACAGAAGTCATTTGTATGCATTTCCCATAGGGTCCTACGTTAAACCAAGTCCCCCGCTGGCGTCTATCTTAGATGATGGATTGGCTACAAAGTAACAGCACTTGGTCAGCACCTCATAAGGAACATTCATGCGATGTTTGGTTTAATTCCATTTATTGGTTCTCTAAAAGAAGTCATTTGTATGCATTTTCCATAGGGTCCTATATTAAACTAAGTCCCCCGCTGGCGGCCATCTTGGATAATGGAACGGATAAAAAGTAACAACACTTGGTCAGCACCTCATGAGGAACATTCATACCATGTTTTATTTCATTCCATTCAGTGGTTCTCTAGAAGAAGTTCAAAATATAAAATGTTAAAGACGACGACGACGGACGACGACGGACGACGGACGACAAGTGATTAGAAAAGCTCACTTGTGAGCTAAAAAACGTAGTGATCCTCTGTTAAAAACTTGAATTCAACAACAAACGTATCGAAAATTTAAACGAAGTTGAAACCTAGTAAATACGTATCAAAGCTTAGCGGAACGTAACAAAATGTGCTTACTACGTAGCGAAACGTATCAATGCTTGGTAGAAACTTGGGTCTTCTCGTACTTATATGTAGGAAAACGTGATAAGAACGTGGTACACACCTAGTAAAACCTAACTATCAAAATAACGGGACATGTTTATTCAAAACGTAGTTGAAACGTAGCATTATCAAACGTAGTAAAACTTGACAGTGTGACTGGAGCTTTACACATGTACTTCAGCACACTTTGTGTCAATTAGTCAAAATGCTGCACACATAAAAGGTATAGCTTATAGTGTTGCATGCATTTCATATATTGACATTTTCTTGATCTCTACTTGAACTTTGAGGATTATCAAATATTGATATAGTTACTTTAAGATTTAAACAAACATAGTGATAGGTATCTGTCAAGGACCAAAATAGTTAATAAATACATTTTTCCAAATTAATTTTATAATTTTTTCAGTTCAACTATTCCATGTATACGTACATTCAGTAGACATATATAGAAGTAAAGATTATAAAATATCCAAATTCGATAAGGTATTCACAACTGTTTACGTGATGTAAATTATGTATTTATGATATAAGCTTTTGTGGTCAACTCGTGTTCATTTACCAGTATAAAAAGGTAAAATATCTAAATATAGGATGAATATATTACTAAAATAATTGTCGGCAGTATATTAAGAAATTTCTTGATTTTTCAAGGAAAAATTCACCAAGATGAAAGTAAGATTTTATCAATCAATTAAGATTTAGTCGACTGATCTTCACTGTGTTTAGCAATAAACTGCGATTTATGACAATACAGGAACAAGTCTGCAATAGAAATGATGCAATATGTGCCTATTGGAATACCTCAATCATTCATGGTATAGATTATATTGCCAAAACATAAATGTTGTCAAGTAGAAAATAAACTCATCATAGATACCAGGACTAAATGTTATATATACGCCAGGACAAAATACAGTTTTAATCATCTCATACCATCTCCAGTAGGTATAGATTTTCATTCGAGAGGATTATTGTGCACTTAATAACTACATGGCAAGTTTATCAACCTGTTTGATAGACTAACACAGCTTGTTACAATGTGTTCCATTTACATTCACATTTTATCATTTACTGTGTTTTGACCCTGAATTGAGCCGGAGAGGAAATTAATAACTTGTCTTTCTACAGTTATATTTTTGAAATAACTTCATTGACAAAGTAGCCGAAAACAATGTATACAGTTTTTACGAATTGGCCAAATTGTCAAAGAAGCCGTGGATTAATATCTGTCTAGAGGACAGAAATATGCATCTGAAAATTTGCAAGTGCCACATTCATAGGGTAAGGTTTAGACGAAGTATGCATAAGTTATCATGTTACTAGCCTTGCATACACCTGGATTCTTTGATAGACATCGTGTGTCAGAAAGTTGTCACGCATTCGCATACTTGCATAACACGGACTGCTAATTGTAATTTACAGATCTAGCATTATGTTAGGGCAACTTTTCAGTATATCAGTCATTTCAAAATAAAGTACAAATTCGGAATCATAAAAAACATAAAAAACAGTTGAAATAAAAGCAAATTAATTTAAAAACCAATACCATATTGCTTTGTTAATATTTTTTAAAAACTAAAAAATATGCAATCTTACCAACACCCGAGAATTTTTTTAAATGGTGAGCCAGCTGGTGTTTAATATTGTCCATCCTGTTACATTTTTAATCTGATAACAAAAGTGATAAGAGAAAAGAAATTATCCAGTAAAAAGTGTGGCCCACACTTGCATAGCAGTGTTCATTGAAATCACATTTACATTTATCATTTATGTAGATTACCCAAAAAAATATGCAGATAGTCTACGTTCAGAAAATCACATTTCTTATTTTTTAAACGCTCTTAAAAGAAAATTGTGGAGACAGTGGCAGCAAAAATTTACTATTATGTCCCTTTTCAATGATACTGACTTCAAAAGATCAGTTATGTTAATTGTCAAAATTATTTTACACATGTTTTGGGGTAACAGGAACGAACAAAGGCAGTAACAGGGTGGACAAGGTGGTAACAGTACAGACAAAACATAAGTTAGGTCACAAAAATCAATAACAAAAATTTTGAATTTCCTAGGGATACAAAACGAGAGATAAAAGTATTTAAACATTATACACGAACCATTTATATGTGTATCATCCCTGTCCGGGTAAAAAAACCAAAATAAAATAACAACAAAATGAAAAATTGGCATTGCTGTTTTTTTCGCTAAGAAATAATGCGTATTCTATATGACACGCTTGAATAATAGCTGTACAGTAATATTGGCAACTGAATTCTATATAACAGTTGCACAGTTAATAATTTTGTTCATCCTGTTACCAATCAAGGTATTTCAAGAACATATACCTCAATACAAATGTACATTTTATGAACTAATGTACCGTTCGGTAATAAATAGCTGTAACAATTTATCTGCGATAATGTAAGAGGCATTTTGAGTTTTCTTACAAAGTATGTCTATCCTGTTACTATTTTTGTCCCTCCTGTTACCATTGTTTTTGTAACAGTAAGGACAGTAACAGGATGGAAAAATTAGTACATAACCCAAATTGGTTTTAAAATAGTACTTGATGTAGTGTTTTTATACTTCCGGCCAATGCCTAAGGTACGGTAACAAACGTTTCATTAGTTTTTTGCAATTAAAAATTATCTATCAACTGGTAACATTAAAGACATTATAAAAATGCACGCATGGATCAGTACTTACCGATCTTTTGATTCTGATTTTAAAGCGCCAAAAAAGAAGAATTTAATTTCCAGTATTGGAAAAACTAGAAGTCTATGTATAGCTTATCAATACGCACATCCTACCCTATTTCTTTTTTTGATATTGTATATGTACATGTACTAATTGAAAGTTATTATTGAAATTTCAAAAATAAACGGCGGTATGAAATATTTCTGTTTGCATTCATATTGGCAATCTATTTGACCTATTTCAAGGCGTTTTGCTACCAATGTTGGGTCACTTTAACAAAAAACATGATGAAAGTATTTCTTTCTGTTAGAAAGTCGTGTTTTGTTTTTATAAACATTGTCAAAGTATTTAAGCACGAAATGTTTGCAGCATACAAATTTCAAACAAAAACAAAAATCCGAAAAAACGCCACGAAAGTGCACGTGTATTGTTCCGTGTATATTTCGAGAATGCATATCAAAATTGGCTTTGTGTCAAGTATTATATAAAAATCATCAAAAGGTCTTTTCTATATCATATGCTCTTGCGGCAATTGATTATAGAATGTTTTTCACACCATCATACGTCAACCACGCTATGGTTGGTAACTTTTCCTTTTAATTATTTGCTTTGTAATGGGAAATTGAAACGGAAAGTAATTTAAAGCAACCATAACTTTAATGTTTTATGTGAATTATATATATGGAAATGCAACTCATGATTAACCAAAAATACATTCTTGTTCTTCTTTCTAAATAGTTACTCCTGAATATATGCTGCTCGAAAGGGTAAAAAAATTCTATTCGTCTCCGTTATTCTAAAACGGACACACATTCAAATGTTTAGGTAAGGATATTTATTCACTATTAACGACTGATTCATTTCAGACTTTCGCATTACTTTTTGCACTTCATGCTGTTTGGTGTAAGCGAAAGCTCCGTGTTGAAACCTTACTTTGACTTATAACGGTTTATTTTTATAAAATTTGACTTGGATGGAGAGTTGTTTCATTGTCACTCATACCCCATCTTCTTATATCTTTTTACATTACAGAATAAATAAATAAGTTACATAAAAAGTATATTTTTAAGGATATTATATTTATCACATTGTTCATATACAAAATAAAAACCCTGTCATTTACAGTCTTTTTACTCTTTGGTTTTGATTGTTGTTGTCCCTTACAGCCATGAAATCAACTATAATTGACTACTACTTATGTGAAGATATATTTGTGGGCGAAAACCAAAATACTTAAAACCAGGATGTATAAATATGTCTGATGTCACATTCAATCCCGATTAAAGACCTATGCTCCTGATTGTTTTTAGTAAAGCATGTTTGAAAGTGGATAGTTGTCTCATTGGCAATCACATCACATCTCTTTATCTTTATATTTCTAAAGCTATCATTACTATGAGTGATGTCTATTATAAGTTTGGTCAGTGGCAATGCATATGAAATATACTGAAGCTCATAGCCTACAATTTACCTTATTGTTTTTTTTTAAGAAAAACATCTACAATTTGAATATTAATCATGTTATATGACATAATAGTTTATGAACTATGTACAATCATTAAGTTCATTTATGTTCAACGTCACTAGTCAAATTGCTTTATCCTTTTGCTCGATGTTTTTCCAATAGCATAAGTTAAGACAGTTCTTTTGATACAAGAAATCTGACTCCCCTTTTTTTTCAATATTAAGTATAATAAAAAAAATTCATGCAACTGTTCTGTAAAGCATACTTTATTTCTTTTGCAATCTTCTGTAATCCATTTCGTTCAGAATAATATAACAGTTCTTCCAAATTTGTCTTTATAAGGAAAAGACGCTCCTTCATGAATCAACAGTAGCTATGACCGAGAAATACATTTAAATATGCGTTAAACTTTAAATAGGGTTTATATCTCCATAACCTTATTGAGTTATGGAGCTTTTTTTTTCGGGCAACAGGCAGTGTAAAATAGTCAGTTGTTATAAGATTGCTACATGTAATAAACAACTTTTGTGTGAAAAGGATAAATAAAGGCAACAGTAGTATACCGCTGTTCAAAACTCATCAATCCATGGACAAAAAACAAAATCGAGGTAACAAACTAAAACCGAGGGAAACGCATTAAATATAAGAGGAGAACAACGACACAACAATAAAATGTAACACACACAGAAACGGACCAAGCATCAGACAAAATCTCACGAGAATAACAAATATAACATCAAAACCAAATACATGAATTTGGGATAGACAAGTACCGTGACACGTCTTATCGCAATGTGAATTTACACTCAAAAATAAGAGAAAACAAACGACGCAACGTTAAAATGTAACACACACAGAAACGAACAATAATATAACATATTTATGACTTGGTACAGGACATTTTTAAAGGAAAAAATGGTGGGTTGAACCTGGTTTTGTGGCATGCCAAACCTCGCACTTTAATGGCAATGTTAAATATAACATTGAAATGACAACATAATATTACAGGACTACAATACAAATAAATAGGAGAACGTATTAGACAAAGAAACACATGATTAATAGATACAGGTTTAAAATTCAATACGCCAAAAACGCACCTTGTCCACACAAGACTCACCAGTGACGCCCAGATATAAAAGATCGAAAGTGAAAAAAAAGTACAAAGTTGTACAGAACTGAAGATCAAAAGTTGTAATGCTTGGGATAAGAACATCCTTATTATTTAGAACAATTAATGCTATTGCAAACAGTAAATCTTATCAAATGAATATAAAAAATATACATAATGAAACTGAAGTATTAACTAATTACAGAAAACAAAAAACAAAACCCTAATACATAATTCAAAGACCAACACAGAATAGACACACCCGACTCAGCCCAGACCTCAACGCAATAAATCATAAAAATGACGTCACATACGATGGTGAAAAGGCACAAATATACGTCACATTTGAATTTATGAAATTTCTGAAACAGCCCAAAAATTACATCACATATGAAAAACTATATTTCAAAAGTAAGATAGAATTAGAATTGATTTAAGATTATAATAGAACTAAATACTGATATTACATTTAAACACAATGTATATTGCAATACTTATTAATAGCAATTAACTATAATATATATATATATATATGTCCAGTTTGTTATGAATCCAAACGTAAATTATCGTACAGATTACGTTGAACAAAATTAAATTTAATAAATGAAGGCGGTGATTAATTTTTCTTTCCATTACACATAAATATAATAGAAAAGACGTCAACACATTTGACAAAATCAGATGAGAATTACAAATATAACATTAAACATTTAAACTAAATACATGAATTTGGGATAGAAAAGTACCGTTATTGAAAAAATGAAATATTAGAAGGCAGTTATTTCAATCAGCTTTCAAAAATTAAAACGAGACACGTAACATTTACATGTATTTCGGCTTCTTGAGTAATGTCAAATTTTGTTTCACGATAATACACAGTACGAGTTTTAAATGATTCCTTAATATCTTTCGTTTTTTTCCTCTCTCATCTATGCTGTGAAAATAATATAAATGTTACACAGGAATTATCTTAAATACTTGGTTTTATTAGTCATTAAAAGGTCATTATTCTCATCGCCCACAAAAAATATTGTTGACCACGTTTAAATTCCAACCTCTTCATAAAGAACTATGTTGATAGAAGTATCATTAGTAAGTGTTTTGATTTGATAAGCATTATCAGTTGAAAATGAAATTACATAGAAAACATCTCTTACCTCATTGATAGGTTATGTAGGTTTAATGTTAAAATGGTGATAAAACAAGAATTCCAAAAAGATTTCACTTTTTGATTAGAAAATATTTATAGTCAGTCTAGACTTATTGAGCCTGGCAATGACAAGCTTATAAGCACTACATATGCATTTTTAAAGATTTCAGAACTACGAATTTGCCACGATATAAAAGAAGCAATTGCACATTACCTGCTTTGAGAACAGAAATATGGTTCTGCAAATTTGTAGTTCTAATATTTATGTGCTACATGTGAGTCAAATAGATAGGCAGTTCTTTCAATCAGCTTTCAAACATTAAAACGAGACCCGTAACATATACATGTATTTCGGCTCCTTGAGTAATGTCAAATTTTGTTTCACGATAATACACAGTACGAGTTTTATATGATTCCTTAATATCTTTCGTTTTTTTTTCTCTCTCATATACTATGCTGTGAAAATAATATAAATGTTACAATGGAATTATTTGAAATACTTGGTTTAATCATTCATTAAAGAGTCATTATTGCCATCACCCACACAAACATATTATTGACAACGTTTTAATTCAAGGCTACTAGCCTCTTTATGAAGAACTATAACGACAGATTAATCATCAGTATGTGATTTGATTGGATCAGCATTAGCAGTTGAAAATGACAAATTACACTGAAAACATTCATTTCGTCACTAATAGATTAAGTAGGTGATTAAAATGTTAAAATGGTGATATAACAAGAGATGAAAAAAGATTCGATTTGTTGATTAGGAATATAATAAAAATCAGTCTATACTTATTGAGCCTGGCAATGACAAGCTAATTAGCACTACGTATGGTTCTTTCAAAGACTGGAAAACTACGAAAAGCCACGATAAAAAAAAAAACATTGCTCATTACCTGGTTTGAGGACATAAATAAGCTTTTGCATATTTGCAGTTTAAATATTTATGGGCTAAATATTAGACGAATAATGTATAAGTTAGCAAGTAAGCCTTGTATAGACCTAGATTTTCTGTTAGAAACTGTCTTTCGTAACGTTGTCACACCTTTGCATATTTGCATAACACGGACTGCTTATTGTAATTTGCAGATCTAGCATTACATTTGGCCAACTTCTCATTATTTCTCATGCAATTTAAAGTGCTACACCTACACACTGTTCATCATCCTTAACTATAGTCATAAACAGGTTCAATTCTGAGTGTTGCTTATATTTATAGTAAATCATGCGTTTAGTTTCTGATTGACAATCACATTTGATCTCGTTATTGTCATACTTAAAAAAATCCTTGCTCTTAAAAATTGCTTTTGACAATGTTTTTCTATGGTTATGCATTTTAGATTTAAGCCCATTATCAGCTGAGGCTCAATTACATAAACTAAACTATTTGTATAAAAAGCCTTCTTTAAATACAGCCTTTTTAGCCGAGTTATACCCATGTCACAGAAGCATGGGTTCAAATTCAGCATTGAACACACTAGAAATTAGTTCTGCTAATGTTCAGTTCTAACTCCGATGGGTTAATTAAAACCTGATCATCGAAAGTCAGTGATGTATAAATACGTAGCAACGTAAGGTGCAACATTATATAAAGGGACTAAAGAGTTTAGGTTCTGAGTATTGTTTACATCTATAGTAAATCATGCGTATTTGGTCCGATTCTTAGATGTATTATTCTTTTTAAGGCTCTCATTTTTGAAGAAACAAAAATCGTGGAAAACCCAGGTCTTGTATGCACAACTATCTAAGAAATGGTAGATCATCTAACTATAATTCAAACGAAACAATCTCTTGACAATTTGTAAATTAAACCATAATATTAACCTTACGAAAAACTACTATGGTATTTTGTGTACCTCCAAATTATACACGCATGAAATTATTGATAGAAAAGCAACTATGTTATAGTGCATACCTAGTCAGTAAGTGTTTTATTATATCGAAAAAACAAAAGATAATAAATGGCGGGGATAAATCAACTGTCGTAATATAAGAAGCAGAAACCCAACCATACTGTTTAGCGTTTACTGTCCAGCATTAATATTCTGAAATGCTGAGACTATGTTCTGCACTGAGGCCAACCCTAGATACAATAGGTTAAACGCGACGTCGTAACTCCCGCGGGATTTTTCAAATTCCTCCAATCCCGTAGCTGCATTTGAAATTCCGGGAAATATAATGACACTTGCGGTGAAATAGATTCAGCGAGGTCCAATAGTTGGAACCAATTGACCGGCCCAATAGTTAAACGCTTGCAATTTGAATAAAAGTCAAAATATTATGTACTTATTTTATATAGAAAATGATAACTGAGGTATAATAAAATGTTATTATGATAGAGGTATGTGACAAAAACTATACATTTCTACATTGAATGATTGCAACCCAATGTAGTCAAAGGAAAACATTCTGTATAACATTGATTTAGTTGACATATACTTTTGTCTGCTTTTTAAGATTCAAGCATTTAACAATATTATAAAAAAAATATTTATATTGTTCATTTGGTATCTTATTTATTGATGTACTTCTGTTTTAAACTTGTTTCTTGCTGTGCTTTAAACAATTTCTTGTGTGTTAAATAATACCCAATTATTATCTAGTTCTATCAATATATAATGATGGCGAATTTCGGTAATACTAGGATTTTGATTAGAAATAGAGCAGTCTTGACAATAAAAATAATGAAATTTACAAAGTATAAAAATGTATTCAAATATTCTAATGTTTATCAAGAAGGGTTATTACAATGCTCAGAAGAAAGTCTCAAGAAAGTTAGTTGTCATAACAAGAATAATTCAAAGTTACTGCATACGGGCATACAATGCAGTTGCATGAACAAATAATCATGCATACAAATCGCCTTGTTTTTACAACGTTGCTAATGATAGGCATCTTTATTTCGCTGAAAAGTCACCATGTCAATAAAACCGGTTACGTGAATATTATTATGCTCTATCGTCAAAGAGTGGTGATAGATACTATAGGCCCATTCAAATTCATAGATCGAAAATTTACATATAACGGTTATTCGTAACTACACGACGATGTTGCATTTAAAATATACTCTGCGATGTTTTTAAGTGTCAAAAAAAAAAGAAGAATATAATTTCCAGTATTGGAAGAAAGTAGGTTTCTATTTAAAGTTAATCAATACGCACATTATCCCCTATTTTAGTTTTTTTGCTGTTGACTATGTACATATACTACTTCAAAGATGTTATCGAAATTGCAAGAAAAAAACAGTAGTAGAAATATCTCTGTTTGCATTCATTTAGGCAATATATTTGGTCTGCTTAAAGGCCGTTTGCTACCAAAAGTATGATTATATGAAATGTCATTGTGTTGGCCTTCTTGATAACAAAAACATGATGAAAGTATTTCATTGGCAAAGTATTTAAGCATAAAATGTTTGAAGCAGACAAATTTCAAACAAAAAAATCAAAAAAGAACGTTACGAAGGTGCACGTGTAATGTTCCATGTATAGTTCAAGAATGTAGATCAAAATTGGCTTTGTGTCAATTATTATATAAAAATCATCGAAAGGTCTTTTCTATTTCATATCCTGTTGAGGTAATTGATCATATAATGTTTTTTACACCATCATACGCCAACCTCGCTTAACCAAATATGCATTTTTGTTCTTCTTTCTAAATAATTTCTTCTTAATATATGATGTACTTAAGGGTAAAATTAGGAAAATATTATTCGTCTCCGTTATTCTAAAACGGACACACTTTCAAATGTTGAGGTAAGGATATGTATCCACTGTCAAATAGTTACCTTTGATAACTATTTAAACCACTGGGTCAATGCCACTGCTAGTGGACGTTTCGTCCCCGAGGGTATCACCAGTCCAGTAGTCAGCGCTTCGGTGTGGACATCAATATCAATTATATGGTCATTGTTATACATTTTCTGTTTACAGAACTCTGATTTTTTAAAACGTAAGGATTTTCTTATCCCAGGAATAGATAACCTTAGCCGTATTTGGCACAATGTTTTGGAATTTTGGGTCCTCAATGCTCTTCAACTTTTTTTATCTGAGCGTCACTGATGAGTCTTATATAGACGAAACGCGCGTCTGGCGTAATAAATTATAATCCTGGTACCTTTGATTAATTAACTAATTAACGACTAATTGATTTCAGACTTTTCTATCATATTTCGCATTTTGAAGATCGTACTTCGACCTATTAACGGTTTACTTTTATAAAATTATGACTTGGATTGAGAGTTGTCTCATTGGCACTCATACCACATCTTGTTACATTACAGAATAAATAAATCAGTTACATAAAAAGATTAATTGAAGGGTATTATATTTATCACATTGTTCATATACACAAAAAACCTTTCGTTTACAGCTACGAAATCAAATGTAATTGACTACTGCTTATGTGAAGATATATTTGAGCACGAAAACCTAAATACTTGAAATGTATAAAAACGTTTGTTGTCACATTCCATCCCGATGTAAGACCTATGCTCCTGATTTTTGTTTATACTTTTAGTAAAGCATGCTTAAAAGTGTATAGTTGTCTCATTGGCAATCACATCACGTCACTTTGTCTGCATACATGCATTTTTAAAACTCATCGCTATGAGTGATGCTTATGATGAGTTTGGTCACTGGCTATGAATATGAAATATACTTAAGCCCATGGCCTACATTTCAAATGTACCTTATTGTTTTGATTGAAAGAAAAACGTCTGCAGTTTTGAAAATAAATCATTTAATATAACATAATATTTAAAAACTGTGTACAATCATTGTTTTCACTCATGTTCAACGTCACTGGTTTCTGATTAAGTTGTTTTATTTGTTTTGCACGATTTTCCGCAAATAGCATAATTTAAGACAGTTCTTTTGAAACATCTTTTGAAGAAAACTGACGCTCCTTTTTTGAATATTAATTATAATATTTTTATTTATACAACTGTTTTGTAAAACTTGCTTTTTTTCTTTTGTTATCTTCTGTAATCCATTTCTTTCAGCATAATACAATGCAGTTTTTCCAAATTTGTCTTAATAAAGAACACACGCGCTCCTTCGTTTAATAGAAAACGCGCAAAAGCCAAGTTTTCTTCGTTTTCAAAAGATGATGTTCGGCACAAGGTAGTAAGTAATGATTCTCCATAGCTACTTATCGAGTTAATATCAAATCCATGATTTATCAATATAGGCATAAAACATCCCTCTGCAACTGCATTGAATATGTCTTGATGCTGAAAACTTTCTGCCCGATTCCTCGATACATTACTCCTTTTTAAAAGCTCTCATTTTTTGGCGAAAATATTTTAGTAAAGGCATTTTGTTAGAAGCTTTTTTTCAAAAGAAATAATCTTAGAGTCTTCCTTTTATACTAAGTAGTAATGACTTACAATTAAACATCCTGCATGTTTCAAGGTGAATATACAGTGGTCAAAGCTTAATTGTCGACCTTCAGTTTATTTGTTCATTAATCTAATATATTAACACATTTTGAGAAAAAAATCTACAATTGAACTTAACGAGACAACACAAGAAGTTATATGGTTATTAACATTAACAAACTTGAAATTGTTCTCCTCAGTGTGTCTTCCTTTTTTTTTTTTTTGAATAGCAGTAAAAAGAATAAATAATTCAAAAATTGGAAACATTAGAATGCAGTTCTTTCAATGAACTTTGAAAGTTAAAACGAGACGCGTAACATAAACATATATTACGGCTTCTTGAGTTATGTCAAATTTTGTTTCATGATAATGCACAATATAAGTTAAAGTGTTTCCTTGATATCTGACGGTTCTTTTATTTTTTCATATACTTTGCTGTGAAAACAATTAAATGATACACAGGAATTTTTTTAATTACTTGGTTTTATTATTCATTAAAAAGTCATTATTCCCATCGCCCACAAAAAATATTATTGACCACATTTGAACTTAAGTCAAACCTCTTCATAAAGAACTATTATGATAGATTTATCATCAGTTAGTGTTTTAATTGGGTAAGCATTATCACTTGAAAATGACAAGTTACACTGAAAATATTCCTTCCCTCTCTGATAGATTACATAGGTTATTGTTATGTTAAAATGGTGATATAACAAGAGATGAAAACATATTTAACTTTCTGTTGAGAAAATATTTAGAGTCAGTCTAGACTTATTGAGCCTGGCAATGACAAGCTAATTAGCACAATATATGGTTCTTTTAAAGACTTCAGAATTATGAAGTTTCCTAGATATAAGAGGAGCCATTGCTCAATACCTGCTATTAGGATAGAAATAGGTTTTTACAAATTTTTACAAATTTGCAGTTCCAATATTTATGGGCTAAATTTATGTATAAGTTATCTTTGAAGCCTTGCGTAATAGAGGATTGTCTGTTACAAACAGTCTGTTGTCACACATTCGCATGCTTGTATACGACGGACTGTTAACTATAATTTGCAGATCTAGCATTATGTTTGGCCAACATTTCAGTCTATGTAATCTATATGTTCTACCTACGCACAGTTCATAATCCTTTACTATAGACAAAAACATCTGCAAGGCTTTCTATCTTCATGTTACAATGCATCAGTTAATGTAACGCAACTCCATATAAAGCTGGTTACAATGCATTAGTTTCTGTAACGCAAATCCATATGAAGCTGGTTACAATGCATGAGTTAATGTAACGCAACCCCATATAATGCTGGTTACAATGCATTAGTTACTGTAACACAACCCCATATAATGCTGGTTACAATGCATTAGTTACTGTAACGCAACCCCATAAAAAGCTGGTTACAATGTATTAGTTGCTGTAACATAACCCCATATAAAGCTGGTTACAATGCATAAGTTACTGTAACGCAACCCAATATAAAGCTGGTTACAATGCATAAGTTACTGTAACGCAACCCCACTTAAAGCTAGTTACAATGCATTAGTTTCTGTAACGGAACCCCATATAAAGCTGGTTACAATGCATTAGATACTGTAACGCAACCCCATATAAAGCTGGTTACAATGCATTAGTTACTATAACGCAACCCCATATAAAGCTGGTTACAATGCATTAGTTACTGTAACGCAACCTCATATAAAGGTCGTGAAATTGTGACATATCGGGAACAGATGCATACTCGACTGATTTTTAACTTTCAATCTAATTTCACTTTAAAATAAGTTTATGAACCCTTTTTATCAAATGACATTTAATTTGATTACGTAAAATAATTATTTATACCAATTTTCACGAAAAAATCAACAATGCAATTTTTTTTTTAAATTTGATCAATTTACAGCAAAAAAATACTTTTTTTTTAATTTCTGAATATTTGATAAATATCAGTTATTTTTTTTAAATCTATGCATAATTTATAGGATACTTATATATAATAGAAATTACAAATGATTAAACAAAAACAGCTTGTGTTTAAATTTCAAAACAAACAAAAAATATGCATTCCTGTTGTCAAGAAAAATACGTCCATTAATCCGATTTTTGAACACAATATCGAAAATATCAACCTCATGTTAAACAAAAAGTATGATATATGTTTTTCTTATTTGATTTTAAGGTAAAAAAAAAGCCTTTGTGCAAATGTTAATCAACATTTCATCAAAGGCTCAAAACTGTAGCGTGAGTGTTTTTTTTGTTGTTGTTTTTTTTTTTTTTCATCTATAGAAAATTATGCGTATAGTTTCTGATTGGCAATCACATTTCATCTCTTTATTTTCCTACTACAAAAAAAAACAATATTTTTGCTTTGAAAAATGTCTTTTGACAGGTTTTGCCTATGGCATAGCCTTTGGAATACAGAAAAGCCATTATATCACATTTTTGTACGAAGACATCTTAATTCTATAATGTTTACTCATTTAATATGCTATTATTATTACTCTAAGGACATTTGGAGTCAACAACCATGGTTTCTAATTCAAGTGTAGTAGTACAGCTATTTTCATCTACAGCATAATTTAATGGGAGCTATTTCAAATCTACCTTCGTGGAAAATGAAAACTATGTTCCAATTGAATGTAATTTAATTTCAACCGCTCTTCAAAAGTAATAAATCGATTAAGCGAAAAACAAATCCGAGTTACAAACTAAAACCGGAGGAAACACATCAACTATATATTTTTGATTTGCGCCAATTGCAGTTTCCAAAACATATCACTTGCGCCACTCTCTATAATGAGTTCATTTTTGGCACAAAAAGATAACGCCCGATTACAACAAACTGTCACCAAAACAAACACCAAACGAACTTACTTTAACTAAATCTAACATAAACAGCAGCAGTTGTCCTTTTCTAGATTTAGACTTTCAATTTCAAACGGGAAACTTCACACTAAAATTTACGACAAAAGAGACGATTTTTCATTTCCTATTGTTAATTTTCCTTTTTTAGACGGCGATGTGCCTTTGGCTCCATCATACGGTGTTTATATATCGCAACCCGTTCGGTTTGCCCGTGTGTATTCTGATGTCATAGATTTTAACGAACGTAATCAATGCATCACTGGTAAATTGTTGTGTCAGGGATTTCGATACCATAAATTACTTAAAACTTTTACTAAATTCTTTCATAGATACAAAGATTTGATTAGTAAATTTGGCTATACCTGTAGAAAGCTTATTAAAAATGGTATTTCACATCCTAAATTTTATGGTAATATTGTACTTAAAGCGAGGAAATCACTATGTGATCCTTGTAAACTCATCGAACCTTTAAACAAACTTATAAGTAAGGGTTATCGTACCAATATTGTAATAAGATCTCTGAATATAGTTCACATTGGCACTAATATTGATATTGTCATTAGCAAATTAAAACATAACTAAATTTCATTATCTTTTGAGGCGAGATGTATAGAGACACAGACACGTTAACTTTTATTTCTATAGAAGTCGCTCTTCACTATACTACTACCTGTCGATACATTTATTTTTGGCATTGCACAAGTCTTGTCTTCTTTGACTATTAATGACGTTAAAATACTAAATCCCTGTGATGTGTTTTAGTCGATTTTAGTCTCTGATGCATGATTTTTTATTATTAATTGGTTTTGGCTTTTAACTAGCTGTCAGTAACTTCGAGTACTCTCAAATCGTATTTTCTTGTTAATTCGACCTGTTGATACTGTTTATAATGCTTTTTTGTTATTTTTTATTTATATGGATCTTGTCTGTACACCAGCTTTGATTATTTGTAATATCTTCAATTTTTCACTTATTCTTACAACATTTGTATAAACTTCAAGATTATAAAAAAACCGGTTTTTTTCTAAAGTGAACATTGATTGGTTAAATATTTCTCAGTCATGTCCTGTGTTTGAATTTGTTTGTTAGCTTTTTGGTCATGAATGTTTGTCTCTAATATTTAATTAACTGTGCATTTGTATTCAGATATCGCAGATCAAATTTATTCGTTTATTGTTTAATCATACGTTTTTTGATTGAGTTAAGTCTGCCAATTGATATTTTATCGTATGTTTTTCTTTGTTGTGATGTTATGCTATTGTTTCAGAAAAAGGGAGAAGGTTTGGATCCATTAAAACGTTTAATCCCGCTGCAAATGTTTGCACCTGTCCTAAGTCAGGAATCTGATGTACAGTAGTTGTCGTTTGTTTATGTAATATATAAGTGTTTCTCGTTTCTCGTTTTGTTTATATAGATAAGACCGTTGGTTTTCCCGTTTGAATGGTTTTACACTAGTAATTTTGGGGCCCTTTATAGCTTGTTGTTCGGTGTGAGCCAAGGCTCCGTGTTGAAGGCCGTACTTTAACCTATAATGGTTTACTTTTTAAATTGTTATTTATGGAGAGTTGTCTCATTGGCACTCACACCACATCTTCCTATATCTACCAACATACATAAAAACATTTTCTCTCGATACCTATTTACATTATTCTGATTTGAAGCTATCATTTTTTGCGAAAACTTGTCGTGGCCAGCCCAGGACTTATATTTACAGCTATCAAAGAAGTGGTATATCATCTTATTATAATTCAGACAAATAAAAACCCCAATTAAGTCATAATCAACACCTCACAAGAAACTGACTACTATGGTATTTTGTGTATACCCAAATTTTATTTGCATAAAAATATTTATAAAAAAGCAACTATCGATATCATGTTATAATGATGGAGTTACGTGACAAAAACTATATACTTTCTACATTGAAAGATTTGCAATCAAATGTTTTCAGAGGGAAGGAAATCTGAATCATATTTATTTAGTTGATATATACATGTGTTTGTTATTTAGATTCAAACACTTAACCATACTTATATTAAGTTATATTGTTTATTTGGTATCTTATTTCTTGATGTACTTCCGTTTTAAAATTGTTTCTTTCTTTGATTTGAAAAAAAAATCTTGCTGTGTTTCTAAATCTCAACATAATCTAGTTCCATTATCAATACTGATGGTAAATTTCGGTAATACTAGAATTTTGATTAGAAATGGAACCGTCTTGACAATTTAAAAAATGAAATCAACAAATATCTAGTTACTGTTTATTAAGAAGGTTTAATGAGATGCTCAAGAAACAAAATTAGTTGTTATAATGAGAATAATTCAAAGTATGCATACGAGCTTACAATGCAGTCGCAAGACAGATAGACATGTATATTAAATCACGCGAAATCTACTTAGAGGGTATCAGATGTGTAGCAATTGATAAATTCATATATAGCAGCAAGCACTACAAAAGTCTAAAAGTCTGAAAAGACCAGTTTTTGTCTTAATTTACATGAACTTTTACTCTACATTCTAAAAAAGTATGACTTGTGTCTTAATTTTTCTTGACAAATTCTCATTTATATTAAATTTGTATTAAATTTACTCGACATATTCTCGACATTCTGAATATTGTCTTAAAATGTCTTGACAAATTCTTGACATTTGAATACCGTCTTGAAGTTTCTCGACATATTCTTGACATTCTTATTTTGTTTCAGTAGAGCTTGACATATTCTGAACATTTTAAATTGTGTCATAAATTTACTTGACAGTTCTGAGCTCTACAAATCATAACCAATATACATGATATAACTTTATCTTTATTTCTCTTTATATGATGAACTGTTGTTTCAAGTTACACTTCTTACAACAAAAAACAAAGTTGGGCATGTAAAATAATTAAAAATTTGGATATATAAATATTTTTACAAATGCAAATATGGCTATGAAATCTAAAGTATGAAATAATTCAAATGTGGGTTTTTAAATAATTACAAATTTTGATTCCTAAATCTTATAAATTAAATGATTAAAACCAATCATACTGTGGACATATTTCATTAAACATTACTCAATGTTTATATGGAAAATAACTATTGAACCAAAATGTGGTTTTGCAAATTACGATGATATACAAATCATTCATTTAATAAAAGAACAACTTGTGTAATGTCACCTGTTGGAATACACATGGACAGAATGTTCCCCATAAAATTAAGGTATTCCACACCCCAGAGTACTCTGTCAAATAGAAATTACTGATTTACCTGTAATCAGCCATACAACTTATAAGTTGACTGACCATGCCAATACAGTTTAAAAAGTTTGTTGATAGATGAAAATGAAAATCATCATTTCGATGATGAAAAATTTAATTAGAATGAATTTTCTTCATCAAAATTATGAAGTTATTTATTTTAACATAAAAACAAATTGAATAATTCCCAAAGATTAAAAATTAATTATTATCTCATGTATCTACTCCAGGAATAATAAGTCTGTTCACATTTCAGGCGAATTTTTATTATACTGTTGAGATAGTGTCAAGACATATTTAAGACTGTCAAGAATGTGTCGAGACATATTCAGACATTATTTAGAATGTCAAAAATATGCCAAGACATATTCAGACATTATAAAGAATGTCAAGAATATGTCAAGACATATCGAGACAAATTTAAGACAGTCAAGAATTGGTCGAGACTAATCCAGACTCTTATCAGATGATACAGGAAGTGTCTAGAAATTTAAAGACAATGTTCATACTGTCAAGACACTTGTCAAGAAAAATCAAGAACCTTATTAGAAAAATTCATACTATGTCAAGAATGTTTTAAAATTATTCAGGCTTATTAAGAATGTCGAGTAAAAATTCAGGCAAATTCAGACAAAAACTGGTCTTTTCAGACTTTTTGACTTTTGTAGTGAGGTAGTTCCTAACTGCACGTTGATTTTGCGAGTTTTCAAAGCGCCGAAAAAAAAGAAGAATTTGATTTCAAGCATTAATATAACTGGTTTTTTTATTTATAGCTAAACAATCAGCATATGATCCCCCATGTCTTTTTGCAGTTGACTATATACTTCGAAATTGAAAGAAAGAAAAAAACCAGTGGTAGAATTATTGCTGTGTGCATTATATTGGCAAGCTATTTTGTCTATTTTAAGGCTTTTTACTACCAAAAGTGGGGTTTTATAAAATTTCATCGTGTTTAGCCATCATGTTTGGACAAAGACATACAAATATCTATAAAATATGGTCACTATGGTTAAATTTAATTTGTTTCTAACTTTTGAAATAATAACGGCATTTAGGAAGGTTCAGATAGCTATATAACAGTTTCAATCCACTATTTTCTACATCAGAAAATGTCTGTACCAAGTTATGAATATGACAGTTGTTATCCATTCGTTTGATGTGTTTCGGTTTTTCTGTTTTGCCATTTGGACTTATACAACATGTCTATCTGTATTTAGGTTATTTTACTTCTTTTTTTTTAACTTAATGAGCCTTACTGGTTTATGAAAGTTATCGAAGTTCGTTTCTCGTTCATACATAAACGTTAGGATAATAATTCAAAATAATAAGTTTTTTTTTGTATGGCGTGACATCCATGTTTCTTTACTGTTCCTTTAATCGCTGTTCTTTCTTACGTATTTTGAAGATATTAAGAAGTGAATTATAAATTCAAGTTATTAGTAAATTAAACAGCAACAAAACGACATAAATAGATTATTTAAAAAAAAACGTGTGAACGAACTGTTTCACAACAAAAAGTCAATACCAATATAAGGTTCACTACAAAAGTCAAAAAGTCTGAAAAAGACCAGTTTTTGTCTTGATTTGCATGAACTTTTACTCGACATTCTCCAAAAGTATGACTTGTGTCTTAATTTTTCTTGACAAATTCTCATTTATATCAAATTTGTATGAAATTTGCTAGACATATTCTTGACATTCTGAATATTGTCTTAAAATTTCTTGACAAATTCTTGACATTTGAATACTGTCTTGAAATTTCTCGACATATTCTCGACATTATTATTTTTACTCAGTATTGCTTGACATATTCTGAACATTTTGAATTGTGTCTTAAATTTACTTGACAGTTCTCAATTTTACAAATCATGACCAATATTCATGATATAACTTTAATCTTTATTTCTCTTTACATAATATACTGTTGTTTTAAGTTACGCTACTAACAACAAATATGAAAGTTAGGCATGTAAAATAATTGAAAATTTGGGTATTTAAATATTTTTACAAATGCAAATATGGCTATGAAATCTAATGTATAAAATAATTTAAATGTGGGTGTGTTGATATAATACAATTTCAATGTGGGTTTTTAAAAAATTACAAATTTTGATTCCTAAATCTTATTAATGAAATGACTAAAACGAATTATTACTGTAGACATTTTTCACTCCACATTCATAATACTCAATGTTAAAATGGTAAATAATTATTGTACAAAAATGTGGTTTATATAAATAGCAATATATGATGATATACAAATCATTCATTTAACAGAAGAAAAATTTGTGTAGTATCATCTGTTGGAATATAT
The DNA here is from genome assembly GCF_965363235.1 of Mytilus galloprovincialis. NCBI lineage: Eukaryota > Metazoa > Mollusca > Bivalvia > Mytilida > Mytilidae > Mytilus > Mytilus galloprovincialis. The sequence goes on from NC_134840.1 coordinate 15,993,769, forward strand.
ACTAAGTATTACACATGGACAGGATGTTCCCCATAAAATTATGGTATTCCACACCCCAGAATACATGCAACTGTCAAATAGAAATTACTGATTTACCTGTAAGCAGCCATACCACTTATCAGTTGACCACCTCAAAGATTAAAAGACAATTATTATCAACTCCAGGAATGATAATAAAAACAAATGTATTCATAATGAGTGTTGAATTTTATAATTCTTTTATCAATGATTTCATAGGTCTTATGAAATGGATCCCAAACAGACATACATAATATAGATCTAAACATATTTTTTTTCTATTCAGGAAGGAAATATCACAAATTTTGTTTGATAATAAACTATTAAATTTAACAGTTTTTTTTATCGCCACACAAACTCAAAAGATGAATTGTGGGGTCCAAAAGAGACACATGGTCACATTTTAAAACCGCCTTCAAGACACCTATTTTAGTAAAGCAAATTTGACTGGCAGTTTTGCGAAAGGCAAAAATTAAATGCTGTTTGTAAGTTACTTCGATTTATATTCCAAGTAAAAACAATTAATTAAATGTTTAATAAAAATAAATCAAATTTAAACTACATTGGGGATTATTCAGGGTATTCCAACTTAGGTATACAAAAAGGGTATCTTACTATACCAAATTAATCCTTGATTCTTCAAAGTTTAGTTTAGCCATAATAATAACGGGTGTATAACAGCAATAGAATGTCATAAACCTTGCAGAATAAGTCTGTACACATTTCAGGCGCAATTTATACTGTTGAGATAGTGTCAAGACATATTTAATACTGTCAAGAATGTGTCAAGACACTTGTCAGGAAAAATCAAGAACTTTTTTAGACAAATTAATACTATGTCAAGAATTTTTAAAAATTATGCAACAATTTAAGAATGTCTAGTAAAAATTCATGCAAATTCAGACAAAAACTGGTCTTTTCAGACTTTTTGACTTTTGTAGTGGTTGTTTCTTCACACCTTATCTAGCTATAAATTATCCCAAGTCTATCAAACATAGCTGGAAGAAAACAAGCGAGCATTAAAAACTCATAAGCATAATTTAAACACCAGGGTAAGTATTTTAGTTTTAAAAAATGCTATCAAACCATGTAAAGATTTGTAGAAAACCACCATGGGTCATCGGCCACATCGTCCCAATTGTGTTGTACTGATCTATTATCATTGTTTTCCATAGGTAGGTATGAATTTATGACTTACAATAACAGTACAATAAATTATATATAAAACAGAACAAATTAACATTTATGCAAATGAATTTATTTGTTTACACTCTCGGTAGAGACGATATTTTCTTAAAGTTACATATTTTAATACTATCGTTGGCCAATGAAGATATTTTGACCTTCACGCTGATAATTAAATGCGTTGGTTTCAATTTAACAATTCCTACAGTATACCCAAAAGGTGAAGGACCTTATGTGGTTTGATAGAGATATAATATGGTTCGCAATTCTGAAATCCAATATGACTTTGTTGATTACAGCAATGTATAATGTATTAGGAAAACATTAAAATCTCAATATGTAACAAATGTCACCATAGACTTGAACAAAAATATACTACGTTACAAAATACCAAAGCGTTCGAAATCATTATCAAATTTCCTTTAATACGCTAATGATAAAACAGAGGTTTAAAAAGGAAAAAAGATGTGGATAATTGCCAATGCCACAATTACAACCAAAGGTCAGATGACGTAGAAGGAAGAAACTGTAAATCATCGAACGACCTTCGACAATTAGAAACACCTATACCTAAGTCTGGAAATGACAAATGAAAAACAATTTAAATGAGAAAACTAACGACAATATACATGTATTTTTGCATTGCACAGGGCATGATTTTTGTCACAAACTATTAATGACTTTTAACACTCAATCAGATGCATGTTTACCTATTACTATTTAAATTTGAGAGATCATGCTTATTATTATTAGCTTTGAACTTCCTATCCGAAACTGCGTAAACTTTAGATATGAATATTACGCTTTTTGTCCTTTTTTAAGTGTATGTTTTGTTTGAAAGTTAGATAAGTCGCTGGTTACTGTCTCTCATTCTTTAACTTTCGTCTATTGTTTTGTCATAAGCCATGTTATGAGTTTTTCTCGTTTAAATTGGTTAACATTTTTGATATGTCGCGTCCTTTTATATATCTGATTACACGATATGATTTTGTTCTGTTTGCCTTGCTAAAGGTGGCAGGGTGACATAAAATTATTTATATTTCCTAATGAGAATTCCTTTTACCTATTTACCAACTCATATCTGCGAGAAATTTGTTATCGTGACTGTTGCGAATAGAACGATATCACAAATACCTTTTGTATCAACTTGTCATACTTCTTTGGTCTTATTTTAAATACTTCATCAAAATTTGAAATTCGCTTATAGCTTAGGAAAATTTATAAGGAATTGAGAGTCGTAAAAAAGCTATCAGAACAGATGATTTAAGTATTGTGTTAAAAATTTTCATGCTTCAAAAATGCAGTTCAACAATAATACAAAAGAAATCATATGACATATTATTTTACACTCTCGTTAAAAAACGACATTTTTTAGGTGACATATCTTAAATGAAGATATTTTGACCTTCACGCTTTTAATTAAATGCGTTAGTTTCAATTTAACACTTCCACGATGCTGTTTAACTTTGTACTTGTTTCGGCTTTCCAACTTTTGTATCTGGGCGTCACTAGTAAGTCTTGTGTGGACAAAATGCACTTCTGGCGTATTAAAATTTTAAACTTGTTGCCTTTGTTAGCTATTATTCGTGCGTTTCTTTGTCAATTATGTTCTCCTATTTATTTATATTGTAGTCCTGTAATGTTGTGTTGTCATTTTAATGTTATATTTCATATGGCCATAACAGAGGGAGGTTTGGCATGCCACAAAACCAGGTTCAACCCACCATTTTTTCCTTTACAAATGTCCTGTACCAAGTCAGGAATATGGCCATTGTTATATTATAGTTCGTTTCTGTGTGTGTTACATTTTAACGTTGTGTTTCTGTTGTGTCGTTTGTTTTGTCTTCTTTTTGAGTGTGAATTCAAATTACTATAAGACGTGTCACGGTACTTATTTTTCCCAAATTCATGTATTTGGTTTTGATGTTATATTTGTTATTCTCATAGGATTTTGTCTAATGCTTAGTCCGTTTCTGTGTTTGTTACATTTTAATGTTGTGTCGTTGTTCTCCTCTTATATTTAATGCGTTTCCCTGAGTTTTAGTTTGTTACCCCGATTTTGTTTTTTGTCCATGGATTTATGAGTTTTGAACAGCGGTATACAACTGTTGCCTTTATTTCCCTCAGTATACCGGACAGGTGAAGGAACTTATGTGGTTTGATAGAGGTGAAATATGGATCGTAATTCTGATATCTGCAATAAGTTTGTTGATTACAGCAATGAATAATATTATTGAAAAACAGTCAAAATTGTCGATAAAGGCTTGTACAAAAAAATATGAGGTTATAAAATATCAAAAGCGTTCGTGATCAAAATTAAATTTTCTTTAAAAACAAACTAAGTTGTGGTATAATTGCAAATGACACAACTCTGAACCAAAGGTCAGAGGACGTAGAAGAGCAAATATAAGTAACAGAACGACGTACAACCTTCAGCAATGAGCAAAACCCAAACTGAAGATCGAAGACAAATGTAAACAATTTAATTTGTGGCAGGGCGTAGTATCTTAGCGGGCGCCCAACATTCCACTGACATAGAACAATTTGACAACAACACAGTACTAGAACAAACTGTACAACATAATAAAAAAGATATTTGATCAACAGCAACAAACTTAATATGAACTAATTTTCAGGCGAAGTATGTATAAGTTGTTATTTTAGCCCTACATAGCTCGGGATGGTTTGATTGGGTTAGCTGATAAAAAACGTAAAGGAACAACATTTATAACAAAAATGGTACAAGGTTCAAAGCAAATACATTCCTTAGTATTAAATGACTCAAAAGGACATCAAACACCAACATTGCAATATATCAAATATTTTCATCATTTATGCCACAACCGAAGTATTAAAAATGCATTTATATTTATATAATCTTTACCTATTTATCTTTAGATCCAGGAGCAAATATAGTGAGTAAGTATTGATTTTTTTAAGTACATACACCTCTACAAGCTAGGTGTATGATCTAACAACAGGATATGCACTTCAAAATAGTATCATACCTTCGGAAACAAATTTTATGGAGTATATATGAGTCTGTCCGTTCGTTGTCCAGTCTTTCAGACCGTTTATCTGACTATTTGGCCAATCATTACGGAGTAACACAAACACAAATTTCAACATTTTTATTTTTTTTGATTGACATTGAAACTGGTGATTGTAGCTTTTGTCATCCTTGAATTGGTAATAAAAAAAATGATCATTGGCCAGTGCTTCGTGTTTTGTACCTGGTGGAAATTAAGGTACTATCTTTTTAAATTAAAAAAAGTTTAGAAAAACATAGCAGTTTCATTTGATAAAAACGTAAGTGTTTGAAATTACTCATAAATCAAAGAACTGGGTTTTCAGAAAAGATATGTTGACATAGCAAGAACAGAAAATAAAACAATTGTGCATCAAACAGGATGGAATTATAACCCGGAAATTGCAGGATATAATTGTAGAGTAGAAAATCGAAAAGGAAATTTTTTCCAACATCAATCAAGTGAAATGGAAAAATAAGTCCGCGAAAAAAATCTTACTTACCCATTCTAATGTAGTAGATGGTTGACTCCTTAATTACGTTCAAGGAAATATACAGACAAAAAATACAGTAAATGCATCTTTCGCTTTTTGTCAAAATTACTGTGGAAGTGTCATTTAGGTTTCTTTAACAAAAACATTATCTGTCAATATAAAAAAGAAGAAGGGATATGAGTGCAAGTGAGATATCTCTCTATCCAAGTCACAATGTATAAAAGTTAACAAGAATAGGTAAAAGTATTGGTCTTCAACACGGAGCCTTGGTTGACATAGAACAGCAAGCTATTACGGGCCCAATAATGACTAAGGTAAAACAATTGAAATAAAAAATCGACGGATCTTCTTTTTTTATATTATCTATATAAAAAACGAAAATCAAGAAATGAACAACACCAGTAAAAGACAATCACTAAACAAAAATCTACTGACTTAGAACAGTTGCATAACAATGGAACCGGATATTTTCAAATGACATCTAAAATATTGAAAGTGATACTTGTATAACATTACTCGTGTAATACGATTGAAACTTAAATGACAAAAATAAAATATATATTATTATTCTACAAATTAAATTGCTTATAACAGATTAACACACAAATTTAGTAAATTAATTGCAGAATTTTAGGAATATTAACCAGCAAGATTTAGGCGTATAGTGTCTTTTAAAAATAACAAAACTGTATTCTAATGGACAAATACGAAACGCTTCTTCTTTATATTTGTGTGAGTAATTACATGAAAAACCCTATTAGACGTCTCTAAATTTATTCATGTATCTTTTTCTTTCAAGATAATACAATACAACAGATGGAAAATCACAGAAAAGATGATTCATATTTTATGACATCTACAGTACAGGTTGCGTTGGAAATACTAAAATCATTTAACACGCTTATAATTGTTGGACTTGAAGGATCTGGAAAATCAAGTCTTTGTTTTGAAATTGCAACGCATTACCAAGACAATGGATTCACTGTTCTGGTAATTCCACCCAGTGATATCAAAAACACAATTCACTATATTCGTCCGGACAAAAATCATTTGTATATTTTTGATGTCAATTTTGAAAAAGACCAGGACGGTACAATATTTAAGACTTGCAAAGATTATTGCCAAAATGCAAAAATGAAATTTATTATTACCATATCATCATATTATCATACCAGCGAGTTATCTTTAGATCTATTCGAGGACCAAAAACAGTATATCAGATTAGATTCATCATGCAAAGAAGACAAGTTTGGCATATTAAAAACGCATATGACGAAAAACAAAGTAACCATTTGTGATAATTCCTATGAATCAAACTATGAGGATCCAGATGTAATACAAAACTATGAAAAGCCTGTTAGAATGTACAAGAAGGTTTTGGATAAAATTATTGATACACATGCATTTACAGGTTTCCCTATAGCATGTAAGAAATTCTTTAGTGATAGATCCCTGTTACACCTCGAGCATCGTTACTTCAATTCCCCTCCATATTATGTCATCTATGAAATAAATAGCCTACGTAACAAAAAAGAAGTTATTGACAAGCTAAAATATGCAGTGTTAGTGTATATAATGATAAATGAACGTGCAAGTGTGACGGATATTCAAGAAGATAAAAATCTTTTTCCTGCCGTTTGTAAAAGTATCGATGCATCTTCTTGGCAATCTTTCCAAATAAAAGACGCACTTGAAGATTTAAAAGGAACAGTTTTAAAATGTGTACGCAATATTTTTGAATTTACTCACGTCATAATGTCAAAAGCTGTTTGGATGTCTTATATAGATATCGATGCACAGTTGTGTGTCTCAACTTGTAAATGGAGTTATATCGAGGATTATATTCGACCTCAAACATGGCCTGTTCATGAATACGACGTATGTGTACGAGTACATAAGTTTTTAATCATAACAAGGCTAGTAACGGAACTTTCAGGTGGAAGTTCGTGGTCCGTTGGTCAATATCTTTTAAAATGTTATCAATCTTGCTTCCAGTTCATAAACGATTTTTGCCAGCATTATATGGAAAAAGAAAATGTTAAAATTGATGTGCTTTTGACACTTTGTAGCGCATTTTCAAAAGTTGGAACTAGTTTTGAAGTCTTCAAAAAAAGTAAAGTTACAAAAGAAATGCTTCTGTCCTGTAATGTAGACCAATTCGGAAACTGCATGATGCATTATTGTGTATTACAAGACTATGAGGGAATGCTCTCTGGTATACCAGATAATGACAAAGATATGATAATAAATGTTTTTAATAAGAGAGGTCATTCACCTTGTCATTTAGAATTTTATTTCGGTAGAAAGGGGATGGTAGAAAAGCATATTTGTTGTATTCCAAGAACATATGAATATTACTCTAAGCTAAATAAACTTTACCATGTGGGAGAAAGAAATTTTGGAAGAATAATTGAAACAAAACATCTAAACGTTATTGGTCAGATGGATCTTCATATAGACATATTACAGAGGGCAAAATTTGGAAGTAAACAAGATTTTAAATCCGTGAAAGATAAGTTATTGACACTAAAAAAGGAAACTATGAAAATGGTGCGAATTAAAAAGATTTCATCGAGTGTAGAGGACACAGTAGTAGCAAATGTTTTGGCAACTTACAAATGTGAAATTATTAAGCAGTATCGCGAGCGCCATCGACAGAAACGTAGAATAACAAATATTGAAACCGGCGATCGCATAGTGATTTGTAAGCCATTCAAAAACCCACTACCGAGACTAATAGAAATAGGTCACGTGGAAGTGGAGGTGGAAGTATGTCTCGACTGACACAATCTGACAAAGAGTATTAGAAGCAACCAGGCACGTGAAGATAAATAAGTGTCTAATGATGAATTCAAAGTTTATATATGTTTTTTTTGTAATTTTCTTCAAATCGATAAATAAAAAAATATAAAGGATATGCAGTTTATTTAGATTTTTTTTATCAAATTGAACATATTGAGTTAAGGTATAATTAGCCATTGTCGTAGACTCTTGTCTATCATTATTTTCTTAACACGTTCTCTCCTAATATTAGCGGTATACTACTATATGCCTTATAATAGATATTGTAAAACGAAGTTTGGTTTTCATCTTCCGCAGCATATTTACTTTTAAATTGTATACCGAGTGCCAAACACGAATAACCACAATTACTACTTTATGAAGCTAGTATATCGATTTATGAGTTTATTTCTGTACAGTCAAACTTGTGGACCAAATCTTTGTATGGATATATAAACTCCGTAAATCGGTGTCAAAGGAACTTCACTGTCCAAAAAATGAAAATTAACAATAGGGAAAGACAAATCATCTTTCTAAATCTCGGAAAAGAAAGTTATTCCTGTTGATATTCGATTTATTCAAAGTAAGTTCCTTTCGGTAAATTTCAGAAGTATTGATTATTTAAAAAAAAAGTTCAACATAATATAAACGGTTCTTTACTCAGTGTGGCCTTAAACTGTGATTCAAAACAGTAAAGGAACAAGTCTGATATAAAAGGGGCACAATTGGAGCCAATAGTATGAATACTTAAAATCTGTCGATAATGTTTATTGCCGAAACGTACATAAATGTTGTCAATGAAAACATTTAGTGCTTTAACCATCTGAAGAACAATTGGCATATTTACCTTTCTCATTAAATAAAAAGGCATTATATGAGTTGCAGCTAATAAATTTGTAACCAAGTTAATCAAATGACCATTTAACACGATAGGAAAACTTTTGTTTGATAAGATTAAGTGTAGTATAAATAGTATAAAATTCAAAACTGTCAATCGAATCAAAAGGACCATCAAGTGCACGTAATCTATCTAAAATATCCAAAGAATATTTTACACTAAAAAAATGAATAATTCCACAGTTATCGTATGTTTTATTACACCAATTAACGATGTGTCTTTGATAGTAGTTCATTTAAGATAAGTAGAATAAACACGGCGGGTGCTTCATGTGGAGCAGCACCTGCTTACTCTTCCGGAGCACCTGAGATCACCCCTAGTTTTTTGTGGGGTTCGTGTTGCTCATTCTTTAGTTTTCTATGTTGTGTCATGTGTACTATTGTTGTCTGTTTGTCTTTTTCATTTTTAGCCATGGCGTTGTCAGTTATTTTGGATTTATGAGTTTGACTGTCCCTTTGGTATCTTTCGTCCCTCTTTTAGTTAAAGGCCACGATGAAACGATATGTAACGTGATTTTTGTGTACTGTAGGTAACCAATACAAAGTGGGGACCTTCAAATTTATGAGTAGGCATTAAGCTGATCTGTGGTAGTTACACGATTATTTACTATACGGCATTGAATGTAGTAAAATGTACAATTTCAACCTAAAGGACTTCTGCGTAGTATTTCCGTCATAAAACAATAACATTGTTGGCTGCATTATCTGCCGGTTCGAACACAAAACTCTTTGATTGAACTCGAACATTTGTTTTTAATACAGTAATACTAGAAATTTGTGTTTTGTAGTTTTATCTTTATTTTTAAAATTATTTTCGAAATTTGATATGCGTACAGTATCTATATATTTATTTAAACAGGAATCAAGTGACTTGTTTTTCAGATATGTCCCGTTCACACAAAATTTTGTGCTGTAGGATAACATGACTTCACTCTCTAAAATTAATTTTTGACGGTAGATATTATGGTCTTTTTATCAAAATCACGGTCTTGCACAAGTTGATGTCCCCTGTAATTACATGGTCATCAGGATCATATCATAACGTCGATGTTTCACAGTCTCATGTTGTAGGAGCATTATTTTCCTTACTTATATCTGATGTATAACATATAATTTAAGATTAAAATTCTACTTATTTAGAAGTATATTAAGAAATTATAAGCGGCTTAATATTATCAAAACATTTCATTTGATCTCTTGTGAAGAGTTGTCTCATTCGCAATTGTATCACATCTTTTGTTTTAAATAGTATTTGATTAACTAATCAACAGTGTGCAGGAAGTCTAACATGTTTCAAACAATTGCTTCAGCATAGCAAACAATAGTAAAAAAAAACTATGGTCTCACACTTGTAAACATAGATGAAATCATGTTCCTTTTCTGGTATAAATAAACATGAAATATATCTTGAAAATAACACCTTATAAATGTCTTGCGTCTGGAATGCGAGATATATCTTCATCAGGAAAATTTTAATAACTTGAAGGCTGGAGCTGTATTAATTAGTAGCAAAGTTGTTAGCTATAGGACCAGCGTTAAAACTTACCAGTATGAAATTAAACAAATGCTACAGGTTACCAACTTAACGATAATCAATGAATTGGTAAAAAGTAAGTCGACTTTGCATATGTTTAATTTTGTTCAAAAATTCCTATAATATCTAAATTTGTTATTAGGGTACACATGGCAGCAATTTACTATTCATTATTATTGTAATATAAAGTTTTACATCAGGAAACATGTAGTCGATCTAAGAATAAGTATCATGATGTTATCATACCAACGTAACCCTTAATAGATATGCAATATTTTATAGAACCATATTGTTGGCACACAAACTATCTCACCTTTGTTTGCCTTTTTGATACTTTTTAATGACCGCAAAAATGCGGCGGGGTTAAACAAGTTTTTTGATATGTCAACCCTCCTCCTATACCTCTAGCCAATGTAGAAAAGTAAATGCATAACAATTCGCACAGTAAAATTCAGTTCAAGAGAAGTCCAAGTCCACTGTCAGAAGAGGTAACAAAAGAAAATAAACAAAATGACATTAATACATAAAAAACAACAGAATCCTAGCAGTTACTGACATGCCAGCTCCAGACCTCAATTAAACTGATTGAAAGATTATGTCTTCTTCATATGAATATCAGACACAATCCCTACTGTTAGGGGTTTAGTATTATACCATCATAAAATGTATGAGAAGAACATAACCCGTGTCATGCCAACAACTGGTGTTTAAATAGATGTGTTCAATTCCGAAGCAAAGATCCTATAAGTGAATCAATAATGAAGCCAAAATATGCAATCTTTAATGACCTGACAACAGTATCGTAACAATATCCATTCTTATGGGAATACGATACAGTTTTGATCCCATATTCAAGTTTTGCTGACAATTTGCATGAAGTTTATTTTTGCCTGATTAATCCAAATATGTAATAAAAACATACCTTCATGCGCTACTTTTTGAGTAAAATGAGGTCCAAATTTTATATATTTGCTCAAAATTCGGATTTGTGGACGTATTTTTCCTTTCAACAGAAATACATTACTTTTTTGTTTTAAATGATAAACACAATCTTTTTTTTGTTAAATTATTTTCAAATTCTGTTTTATATAAATGTCCTTTAAATTTGTGCAATTTGTTTTTCAAATGTTCACGAATGTACAAAAAAAAAAATCGTCATTTTTGTCTGTTTATTTATCAAAATAAAAAAAATTTGCACTATTTACGTTTGGCACACATTCTTAGGTAAAAAAAAAAGAGGGGCCCATGAACTCGTTTTCAAGTTAGATCAGTTTGAATGATAAAAACCTGCATCTTTTCCCGATAAGTCACTTTTTGACGTCGCAAAAATAACAATTTACGTTAGCAACGTCATTACCTACCCTTAATAAGTCTATATGTATACACTTTTATTTTGAACATTGACTTTTAATTGGTATATGACCATGTATGATTTTTATCATTTTAAGTTGATAGTTCATTTCAATCATAAAGACTTATCCTGCTCGAAGTCCAACGTCAACCTCCTCGTTTGTGAGCAGGAGGCAACAGGTTTAGAAGAGGCATACAATAAAAATTAAATGCAAAAACGTAAATAAAATTTAACAAAATCAATGTAAAAACAAGGCGGAAAGAGTACTTTAAAAATGCGAAAACGTAGTGTCAAAATTGGGAACGTTAAACGGCGAAACAGAAGATAATTTGACCTTCACGCTGTTAAATAAATGCATTGGTTTCAATTTAACACTTCCTACAGTAAATCAAAAAGGCGAAGGACCTTATGTGGTTTGATAAAGATATAATATGGTTCACAATTCTGAAAACCAATATGACTTTTTTTATTACAGCAATGTATAATATATTTAGAAAATAGTAAAATCTCAACCAGAGACAAATGTCACCATAGGCTTGAACAAAAATATACTACGTTACAAAATACAAAAGAGTTCGAAATCATAATCTCAAATTTCCATTTATACGCTGATGATGAAAACGGAGGATTAAAAAGATATAATTGCCAATGAGGCAAATCTCAACCAAAGGTCAAAGGACGTAGAAGTAAGCAACTATAAATCATCAACAATTAGAAACACCTTATTCTGGAAATGACAAATGTTAAACAATCAAAATGAAAAAAAACTAACGGCATGATTAATGTACAAAGCTCTAAAGTGAAAGCAAATATGATATACATCAACAAACGACAACCACTGAACTACATGATTCCTGACTAGGGTCAGACACACACATGATGTGTCGGGACTAAGCATGTTAGCGGGCGCCCAACATTTTCATAATATGGCATAGCACTAGATCAAATTGTAGTAGTTGTAGTGGTTGTCGGTTTTTTATGTGTTACATATTTGTTTTTCATTCATTTTTTATATAAGTAAAGCCGTTAGTTTTCTCGTTTGAATTTTCTTACATTTTCATATCGGGTTTTTTTATAGCTGACTATGCGGTATGGGCTTTGCTCATTGTTAAAGGCCGTATGGTGACCTATAATGGTTAATGTCTGTGTCATTTTGGTATATTGTGGAGAGTTTTCTCATTCGCAAGCATACCACATCTTCTTTTTTATATGTACAACACAATTAAAAAAAATACAAAATGGTTCACAGCAACAAATTGTGTATGGACTAATTTTCTGGCGTAGTATGTATAAATTATCATGTAAGGCCTGCATAGCTTGTGATTGTCTGATTTTGGCGTCTGTCTTTAAGTTTTCACAATTTTAGACTTCCATAACCTGAACCACTTATAAATTGCAGCAATTGCGTTATGATTGGTTTACATTTCAGAATGTGAAATTGATTGTGTTATCCCTATAATAGTGTCATCAACCTTTAACACTGTTAACTGATGTACCCTTAGTTTTGACTTTTTTGAATGTTGTGTCTGTTTTGTTTGTTCATACATCGTTGTCACTATAGTCGAATGTTATGCAACATAACAAATTCTGATCTAAACGAACATTTATTTTATTATTGATGCTGAAATTGTTTTTTTTTTAAATAAATCAAAACATAAAAATCATTGAAATGTGTATGGACCTTCATCCCGTCATTACAATGTAATTGTGTGTTTGCATTGCGCAGGGCATGATTTTTGTCAAACTATAAATCACTTTTAACGCTCAACCAGATGCATATTTACCTATAACTATTTAATTTGAGAGATCATGATTATTATATTATTAGCTTTGAACTTGCTAACAGAAACTGCTTATACTTTAGATAAGAATATTGTGACTTGTGTCCTTTATTTTGTGTATGTTTTGTTCAAAAGTTAGATTAGTCGCTCGTTTTTGTGTCTCATTCTTTTATTTTCGTTTATTGATCTGTCATAAATTATGTCATGAGTTTTTCTCGTTTAAGTTGGTAAACAGTTTTGATATGTCGCGTCCTTTTATATCTGATTACACGATATGATTGTTCTGTTTGCCTTGCTAAAGATTGCAGGGTGACATAAAATTATTTATATTCCCTAATGAGAATTCCTTTTACCTATTAACCAACTTAAATCTGCGAGAAATTTATTGTCGTGGCTTTTGCGAACAGAACGATATCACAAATACCTTTTGTATTAACTTGTCATACTTCTTTGGTCTTATTTTAAATACATACTTCATCAAAATTTGAAATTCGCTTATAGCTTAGGAAAATTTATAAGAAATTAAGAGTCGTAAAAAAGCTATCAGAACAGATGATTCAAAGTATTGTGTTAAAAATTTTCATGTTTCAAAAATGCAGTTCAAAAATAATGGATAAGAAATCATCTGACATATTATTTTACACTCTCGTTAAAAAACGATATTTTTTAGGTAACATATCTTAAATGAAGATATTTTGACCTTCACGCTTTTATTTAAATGCGTATATTTTATTTTATATACAGATATACAGCTACGAAATCGACTTGCATTGAGTATTGCTAATATGCAGTTATCATATTACCGACTTTTGACTCCGGCTTATATAATTTTCGACAGGTTACCTATTTTGTGCTAAGACCTCCTAGTACTCAGTCAAGCACGATCAACATAAATATGTGATTTTCAAACGTATAATCGGTGTAATTTACGGGGAGTGTTTTCTGTTTTCCGATTATTTTGTCGTGTAAAGAAAATGAAAAGCAGTTAATTTCCCCCAAAAATTGTACTGATTAAAAGCTTGATTTTACTTCTTTACCTGGCTCTTACTGGATCCCAGGATGTTCTACCACAGAAAAGGTTACCTGTCGAAAAATTATATAATCTTGAGTCAAAGTCGATAATATAAAAAAATCCTATTGGCTGATATATTTGATGGTCGAAAACCTCAGTACTTAAATCCAGGGATGTATAGATACGAAGCAGCTTTCAGACCTATGCCCCTGATTGTTGTTTATAGTTATAGTATATCATGCCTACATGTGGATAGTTATCTAATAGGCAAACATACCACGTCATATTTTGATATTTGTAAAACTATCATCGCTATATGAGTGATGCCTATGATTTGTTTGGTAAGTGGTAATGAATATGAAATATACTGTATCCCACAGCCTACCTTTCAAATTTAACTGATTGTAGTTTGTAAGAAGAACATCTACAGTTTTGAATATAAATCATTTTAATACGACATAATAGTTTGTACAATCATTAAATTCATTTTTGTTCAACGTCACTGGTTTCTACTCAAATTGTTTTATGTTTTGTACGATGTTTCTCCAAAAGCATATTTAAAGACTGTTTTAAAACAACTTTTGAAGAAAACTGACGCTCCTTTTTTTCAATATTAGGTATAATTTTTTTTATTTATACAACTGTTTTGTAAAGCATGCTTTATTTCTTTTGTTATCTTCTGTAATCCATTTTGATCAGCATAATATAATGCAGTTCTTCCAAATTTGTCTTTATAAAGAACACACGCTCCTTCATTCAACAGAAAACGTGCACACGCCAGGTTTTCTTCATGTTCACAAGTTGATGTTCGACACAATGTAGTTAGTAATGATTCTCCATAACAACTTATCGAGTTAATATCAAATCCATGATTTATCAATATTTTTGCTAGCATAAAACATCTCTCTGCAACTGCATTGAATATATCTTGATGCTGCAAACTTTCCGCCCGATTCCTTGATCCATTATTCTTTTTTGAAGCTCTCATTTTTTTGCGAAAATATTTCAGTAAAGGCATTTTGTAATTAGCTTTATTCAAAAATAAAACAATCCAAGAGTCTTCCTTTTATATTAAGTAGTTATGACTTACAATTAACACATCCTACATGTTTCAAGGTGAATATGCAGTGGTCAAAGCTTCATTTGCGACCTTCAGTTTATTTGTTCATTAATTAAATATGTTAACACATTTCGGAAAAAAAAATCTACAATTAAACTTTACGAGACAACACAAAAAGTTAAATGGATATTAACATTAACCATTCCGATATTGTTCTCCATAGTTTGTCTTCATATTTTATGTTGATAATACTAGTAGCTATGAACGAGAAATACATTTAAATATGCGTTTAATTTTGAATAAAGTTTATATCTTCATAACAAAAATGAGTTTTTTTCTTCGGGCAACAGGCAGTGCAACATAGTCAGTTGTTATAAGGATGTTTAATGTAATAAAACAACTTTTGTGTGATAAGAGTAATAATTTCAAAAATGAAATATTAGAATGCAGGTCTTTACATAATTTTCAAAAATTAAAACGAGACACGTAACATATATATGTATTTCGGTTTCTTGAGTAATGTCAAGTTTGTTTCACGATAATACACAATATGAGGTTTAAATGTTTCCTTAATATCTTCCGGTTTTTTTTTTCTCATATAATTTGTTGTGAAAATAATGTAAATGTTACACAGGAATTATTTTAAACACTTGGTTTTATCATTCATTAAAAGTCATTATTATTTTCATCGCCCACAAACAAATATTATTGACCACGTTTGAACTTAAGGAGGCTCGCGGGTATAAGATTTTCAGAAAAAAATTAAACATTAATTTTTCATTACAAATTTTATTGATTACCTTAAGTAGCTGTTACTTTATCATATGGTACAAAAATCATTCCAAAAAATCAATTCATGTTGGCCCCAGCGGACTTTTAAAATGTAGACGTCATTGAAAAAGCTTCAAATTATCTCCCTTTGGTGCAAAAATGCCATTTTTTGGCATAAAAATTGAAATATTTTTTTTAACTCATCGGTGACCTATATTTTTTATTGTTGTTTTCGAATAAGCTGTACATAGACTAAATAATTGTAAAATTTTAGCGATTTCTGTAATTTAGTTCTTTTTTTATTTCGATATTGCCGCTATTTCTCCTATTAGTTCAACAGAAAAAAGGACATTAACAAAAATGTATGCTCCTTTCAAAGGCAGATTGTGAGCGTAAATGAACGGTGACCCCATTTTTTTATTTCATTTTTCTATTAAGTATAAGATGAAGTTCATTTATAGAAAAATATAGAGAAATCCTATATTAAATAAAAAAAAATCATTTAGACCCGCGAGCCCCCTTAAATCCAACCTCTTCTATGATGATATATTTATCATCAGTAAGTGTTTTGATTGGATAAGCTTTTTGCTTGAAAATAACAAATTATACTGAAACTATTTCTTACCTAACTGATAGGTAATGTAGGTATACTGTTGAAATGGTGATAAAACAAGAGGTGACAAAGATTTGACTTGTTGATCAGAAAATATTTATAGTCAGTTTAGACTTATTGAGCCTGGCAATGACAAGCCCATTATCACATCATATGCTTCTTTTAAAGACTTCAGAACTATGAATTCCCCTAGATATAAAAGAAGCTATTGTTCAATACCTGCTATTAGGATAGAAATATGCCTCTGCAAATTTGCAGTTCAAATATTTATTGGCTAAATTTTAGCATGTATAAGTTATCATTGAAGCCTTGCATAGAAGATGATTGTCTGTTACAAAACCGTCTCTTGTCACACATTCGCATACTTGTATACCATGGACTGTTAACTATAACTATAACTTTTAGATCTAGCATTATGTTTGTCAAACGTTTCAGTATATGTAATTGGTATGTTCTACCTGCAGTTCGTCATCCTTTACTATAGACAAAAACATCTGCAAGATATTCCATCTACATGTTACAATGAATCAGTTAATGTAATGCAACCCCATATAAAGTTGATGCGAAAATACATACACTCGACTATTTGACGTAAAAAAAGCCTTCTTTAAATATAGCCATGTTCACTGAATTAAACCTCAGGAAGCATTGGGCAAATTCAGCTATGAAAACGACTAAACATTATTTCTGCTAATTTTTAGTTGTAACTTTGATGAGCTAAAACTGAACATAGAAAGCCAGCGGTGATGTATGAATACGTACAAAAAATGTAGCAACGTAATGAGCTACATCATTTACTGGCATACAATACCATTACAATTAAGGTAATGACGTTGCTAACGTAAAATGTATTTTTTTGCGACGTCAAATTGTGACATTTCGGAAAAAGATCGTTTACGACTGATTTTTATCTTTTAATCTGATTTCACTTAAAAACAAGTTTATGGAACCCTTTTTCAAATGACATTTGATTTGTTTACGTTTAAAGATTATTTGTACCAATTTTCAGGAACAAAACAACAATGCATTTATTTTAAAATTTGATCAATATACAGTGAAAAATATTTTTTGAATTTCTGAATATTTGATAAATATGGGTTTTTTCTTTAAAACATATTCATAATTTATGGGATCCTTATATAGAATAGAAATTATAAATGATTTAACAAAACACAGCTTGTGTTTAACTTTTAAAACACAAAAGTTATTCATTTCTGTAGAAAGAAAAAATACGTCCATTAATCCGAATTAAAGTAGCATATGAAGGATTTGTGATTTATTATTTAATTTAAACAGGTAAAACATAGACGTTATGCAAATTTTCATCAAAACTTCATCATGGGGTCAAAACTGTGTCGTAGGCCCTCTGAGTGTTTTTTTTTTATTTATATCTATAGAAAATTATGCATAAAGTTTCTGTTTGACAAACACATTTCATCTCGTTATTTTCATACTTCAAAAAAACATGCTTTGAAAAATGTTTTTGACAGGTTTTGTCTATGGCATAGCCTTTGAAATACAGTAAAGCCCTTATATCTCATTTTTGTACGAAGACATCTGAATTCTATTAGTTCTATAAACTAATTTAATATGCTATTACTATTTCAGTCACATGTACTATCATTTAGGACATTTGGAGTCAACAATAAAATTGAGAATAGTAAATGGGGAATGTCAAAGAAACAAAAACCCGACCATAGAACAGACAACAGCTAAAGGTCACCAACATGTCTTCAATGCAGCGACAAATTCTCGCACCAGAAGGCGTCCTTTAGCTGGCCCCTACTGGTTTCTAATTCAAGTGTATTAGTACAGCTATTTTCATCTACAGCATAATTGATGGCAGCTGTTTCAAATCTACCTTTGTGGAAAACGAAAACTCCTTTGTTTCAATTTAATGTAATTTAATGTAAACTGTTGTTCAATAGTCATGAATCGATTAAGCGAAAAGCAAATCCAAGTTACAAACTAAAACCGACGGAAACACATCAACTATAAAAGGGGAAAAAACCGGAACAATGTTGGTTCGAAAACAAGGACAGGATTAATTTGCGCCAATTGCAGTTTCCAAAAGGTATCAATTGCGCCACTCTCTAAAATAATGAGCTAATTTTTAATTGGCGCAAAAAGATATCGCCCGCAAAAATGAACTGTAATAAAAACAAACGCCAACGTACATAGAAACTGATTTTTTTCTCTCTCAAACTTACAACCTGATACCTATTTGCATTATTCTGTTTTGAAGCTATCATTTTTCGCGAAAAATGTCTTGGCCAACCCAGGACTTGTATTTACAACTATCAAAGAAGTGGTAGATGATCTAATTATAATTCAAGCAAACAAAAACAAAAAACCAATTGAATCATAGTCTACGCCTCACGAGAAACTGACTAATATGGTAAGTTGTGAATACCCAATTTTTTTTGCATAAAAATATTCATAAAAAAAGCAACTATGCAATATTTTGTTATAATAATAGAGTAATGGAGTTACGTGACAAAAACTGTATACTTTCTACATTGAAAGATTTGCAACCTAATGTTTACAGAGGGAAAAAAATTATCAATATATACTGATAGTAAAATTCGGTAATATAAGGATTTTGTTTAGAAATAGAGCAGTCTTGACAATAAAAAAAATGAAATCAACAAAGTGCTAGTATTCAAACTATTCTAATGTTTATTAAGAAGGATTAATAAGATGCTCCAAAGACTTCACGTTGATGTTGCAATTAGAAAACTCGGAGAGTTTTCACGGCGCTCAAGGAAAAAGAATTTGATTTCATTAACAAAACTCGGTTTTCTATTAATAGCTAAACAATCAGCAAATGATCCTCTATGTATTTTTGCAGTTGAATGGTTTGTTGAAGGATATCATATTTGTCACATTAATCATTTACAAATGTATTTTTTTTATTATAATTGTTAAAACCACGAAAATAAAAATCAATAACATATGTAATATCAAGCCTATAAACATGCGAGAAAGGCCTCGGCGGCTGAGTGGCCCAACTAGTCTATCCATATGGATCACTAGCTCTGATAATGAGGGATGTTCTTATCCGATCTCAAGATTGTAAGTTTTTCTATCGAAGGTCAGCAATTTTAGCGACCACGATCTCAATAAATTTGGTCACCATGTAACAGCCAGTAGTGCTGTCAGTGGCATTTACTACCGAAAAACAACAATCGAAATGGTGTCAAATTCTCCTCTGTGTATAGTTTCAGTACTCTCGTTACATGAAACAGCCATAACAGTATTTGTAAATACTTTGTTTTATGGTGTTAATGACGATAAGGGGAGTTTATAATTTTTGAGAAAGAAAAAAAAAGATATTTGGCTGATGAATGGCGGATTACAATTTCATGAAATAAAAGGATCTTTAATCAAGAGAGTCGTTATTATATGATTAGAAAAAGATTTTGAGTTATCATTTTTGTTTAATTGTTAGTTGCATAAATACACAGAGTAAATATACCAGAGAAAACATTCAGAAAGTACCAATGTGGTTTACATAGATCTGATATACACAAACATTTGAGTAGTGGTAGATAAACTCATCAAAGGTACACAATTTCTCAGGATTGAAATTTTGTACTTGTGCCAGACACGTGTTTCGTCTACAAAAGACTCCCCAGTGACGTTCGAATATTTTAAAGTATTTGTTAAGAAAAACGAACGTGTTGTATATAATCTACTGAGGGGTATACAACTCTTGGCAAATGCAGACTGTATACTTTTGTATCATCAATAAATTTGTATTCGACAGTAATTTATTAAAGCATTACCAAATCGGGGTTTTCTGTTTCTGTTTAAACAATACAACTATTTTCCTTGTGTAATCGAATATTTACTACCTTAAAAGTATTACACAAAATTGAACAAAAAAACAACATGTTTGGTTTTTTTTTATGTTTTCTATACTGTTGTTTGTCTTTTTGTCCTTTTTGGTTTTTTTTTGCAATGACATTTTCAGTTCTTTTTTTTAATGTAAACTTTCATATGGTATCATTCGCCTTAGGTTTTTCTATATGCATATGTATTGGCAAGAAAATTCACAATGGTTCTAATACTATTTCCAATAATTTAATGATTTCATAATGTTTATATATCGAGTATAGACTGCATTTAAAAAGTTGAATAAAAATACACAAAAAAAACAGTGTCAAAACATCTATTTTCGTTGCTAAATATTAAGAGAAATTCAACAAGAGATCTTTTTTGTATCGTATGCAATAGATGTAAATAGTCTTGCAATACGTTCAGCTCAAGTTTATAATTTGTAACTACTAGTATTCATTTTAGTTTTACCAATTCACCTCAAAGTTAAATGGAAAGTCTTTTTAGAAGACAAATTGATAAGCGAAGACTTAAACAATAATAATCAATTTAAAACATTACATTAAGCATACCGATCAATGCAGAAGACCTCGGTGGCTGAGTAGGCTCAGTAGTTAATATAAAGTGGTCACTTGCTCTAATATTGTGAGTTCTAACCACGCTCGTTACAGGGTTTCCTTTTCGGATCTTAATAAACAGGTATTCATAGTTTTCTTGCCGAGGGTTGGTGACTTATCATGTAAAGCCACTTCCGTTTCAATAGAAATAACTGGTATGTAATATCAAGCGTACAAAACTCATTGCCAATAACAACAACAACAACAGCACACGAATCTACTGGTGAATGTCTAGTATGAATACTAGTCGTTTGAATGATTTGTTACAGATATTCTATCATTACTAAATGTCTATTTAATCATTCCATTGGGAAACACCATTCGGTACTTTCTTATGTGTAAGGTATTCATTAGATCAAGCACAATTATTCAATTCAAATCAAAAGCTGTTGTGTTGGTTAATATTGAGATGTACAGTGATAGTGATTTATCCATATGAGTCATCGTTAACCCTTCACTCATTCACCATCTAAGAATAGGATGTCCCAAGTAGGTCCATACTCAGCAGAACGACGTCAAGGCGGCTTCTTCATTTTGTCGCCCTAACCCTATATATTTTCTCCAGAAAAAAAAATCAAATCACTATAACATATTCATGCAAGGTAAAAGTCGTGTAATCAACAAAAGGATTTGTGTGAAAACAATGATAGAATTATTCTCATTCAAAATTTTAATCCTGGTATCTTTGATAAGTTTAGTCACAATCTTGTGTGTTGTTAAAAAAGGAAATATTATGGTAAAAAATAGAAAATTTCAGTAAATCGGAAGACACATTTATAAATAAAAAATATTTATTGCTTCAAACAGTCAGAACATCCTATAAAATGGGAACTTGTATTTTGAAAGAAATCACAATCAGGATTCGAACACACAAATTTAAAACAGACATACATTGCAAATGCAAAGATTTGAACCCTAAAAATTATAAAATCTATAAAATAAATTTTTAACAACAAATGACGAATTTGCATATACTCACAAATGCTGTCTAAGTTGTAATATGTTTACCGCTGTTTGGTTATCCGTCGTTTTCATTTTTTTCTACCATGACAGTGTCAGTTTGACACTGAAATATTCTCAACATACATTTTTGTGAACATTGTGGTATTTTATTTAGTTAGAACTTGCATGCGCTCTTTATTTGAGGGTCAAAACAATAAAATAATACCAAAATTTGTGTTTCTTTAAAGAAACATAAAGTGGGGCCTCTCAGCAAAATTTATTGTTGTGAGTGTTGAACAATCTAGATGCGATATGAATGTAGTGATGGATATTGAACACTCTAGCTGCGGATATCAATGAGTGATGGGTGTTGAACACTCTAGTTGTGGATATAAATGTATTGGTGGTTGTTCATTAATCCAGCCACAGATATCAATGTTCTTGAGTATATTAAAAAATCAAGTTGTAAATATCCGTGAATAAACTGATGTTGAACAATCTAGCGGATATACAGGTATTGGTGGGTGTTGAACAATCTTGTTTCAGATACCAATGTAGCAATGGGTTTGGAACAATCTATTTGTGATATCAATATAGTGGTGTATGTTGAACAGTCTAGCAGTGGACATAAATGTAGGAACGGGCGTTAAACCATTTATCTGGAGATATCAATGTAGTTGTGTGTATTGATAACTCTAGCTGCGGATATCACTGTTGTGGTAGGTGTTAAACAATCTAGCTATAGTTGTTAATCTCTGTGTCATTTTGGTCTTTTGTGGACAGTTGTCTCATTATCAATCATACCACATCTTCTTTTTTATAGCTCTGGATATCAATATAAATTTTGGTGTTGAACAACCTAGCTGTGGATATCAAGACATTGGTATGTGTTGAACAATCTTTCTGTTGATATCATTGTAGTGGTGGATGTTTAACAATCTAGTTGTGGATATCAATGTGATGGTTGTTGTTAAGCAATCTAGCTGTGGATATTAATGTACAAAGTGTTTGTGCTGAACAAATGGCAAAGTATATCATGCCCTTGTAATGGACATTTTATATTTTTCACTTTTCTTCATTATATTTGAAAAATCGCCACCATTTACAAAAATACCTAAGTTGAAGGACAATACATTAGATATATATATACGAATCAGCAAGCATTCATGAAGATACTAGTTTTGAAAGCAGTATTGACGTCAATGTGATATAACCTGTAAGATACGACCTTGCTAACTGAGGATAAAATGTTTACGACAAATCAATTATCAATTGTCACCGATTTAGTTTGAAATTAAGTTCGTCTTTTTTTTGCGTATTTCTCTCTATGTAAAACTATTTTTTTTATAGTCTCTTTATTAATTATCGATTCCTTTCTATTATTTACATACTTTTCTTCCCTTTGGTATTCTTAGTATGGGTCTATTCCTGACTTAATTTGTAAGATTGCATAACACATCTATTCTAGTATGTAAAGGTTTAAGACTACGAAAACATGTCGCAAGTGAGTTGTGCACCTCTGAATTATATCGTCTACCAATTCAATTAACATGTTTGTGGTCGCTCAATTTTTCCCTTGACATGAGACAATGGCGAAACAACATTATTACAACCTTTAAAAAAAATGAAAATGTTTGCCTCGTTATGCAAGTACACAACACGAAGACAACAAAAATAAGACAAACGACACAACCTACTGATCTAATAATACAAGCTGTTACTTAAAAATTAATCAAATCCAATAACAAATAATAATAAACGAAATACTCCTGACTGATGATTATTTGTACTTTTTAATTTGATGCATAAATGTATGCTTGCCATCTAACCTGATTGGTATTATTCCAGTTTTACATTGATTTCTTGTTCTAACTTTTCGTTCAATGATCCACGTTCAAATTAAACATACTGTGTACACATCACTGATCATGTATCTTGTCGGTTTGTATCATCACTGATCGTGTATCTTGTCGGTTTGTATCAACACTATTTCTACTTTTCTTTTAGATTCACGATCAACCATTATAAGTAAGTTTTCAATTGGTATTAGGTATTAATTATTTTAAAATACATGTACTTTAATGAAACTAATATTAAGAACATTTATTCCAAATCAAATATTTCCTCACACATTAAATGTCGAAGAATATTTATGACAAGTTCAAAATAACAGATACTTTCAACAGATCTAGAGTCACCACAGTTTGATTATTTAGTGTGAGAGAATGTCAGTTACATATATGTTTTTCTCGGATGTGGCTAGTATATAGTGGATACAGATATTTCCCGTCTTTTAACTGAATACACTGAACTGACTAATTTTGTAGTTTGGTTTGGATTGGTGAATTTTGTAGTTTGGTTTGGATTGTCGAAATCACCTGAGATCACCCCTAGTATTTTTGGGAATTCGTGTTGTTTATTCTTTAGTTTTCTATGTTGTGTCATGTGTGCTGTTTTTTGTTTGTCTTTTTTCATATTTAGCCATGGCGTTGTCAGTTTGATTTAGATTTATGAGTTTGACTGTCCCTTTGGTATCTTTCGTCCCTCTTTTTTGTGCCTGACTATGACATAATCATTATTTAGCCATGGCGTTGTCAGTTTGATTTAGATTTATGAGTTTGACTGTCCCTTTGGTATCTTTCGTCCCTCTTTTTTGTGCCTGACTATGACATAATCATTATTTAGCCATGGCGTTGTCAGTTTGATTTAGATTTATGAGTTTGACTGTCCCTTTGGTGTCTTTCGTCCCTTTTTGTTGTGCCTGAATATGACATACTCATTAAATATATAAATCAAAAGAACATAGTTGTCCCTTGGGTATCTGTACAAAGATCAATGTTTGTATCAATTGTGATACGTATCAAGATTTGAACTAATTTCTAAAACGCTAAATCTTGTTTTAGTCCTCTAGATGAAGTTTTTATCATTGTAAGTCATACCACATCTTCTTTATGATTTATAACAAATTTCATAACGGGTTGTTGCCATCATGATTCACAAATTGTAGCATTTGTTTTGAAATCCTTGATATCCTCGCCAAATTGGCCAAACACCCCGATTTTGTCTAATCGGATTACCATCCTGAATATGTCGTGACAGACTCTATCGGATCAAAATCGTAACAGTGTTCTGTGTTTTTATGGCGGCGTACTGTGGAACGGGCATGATCCGGAAAAATTGTTTGTAATAACTGTTTTTTTTACTGATTTTGTCCAGATTGCATCCAGATCTTGCCGAATGCGTCTTTGTTACGAACAGTTCCGTTATATTACGAAATGTGGCAATAGTATCTACGTCGGAGTCCCGACAATTACATAACAAGATACGACGAAGTCTAGACAAAGTTGTTTGCAATGCGGTACACTGTACTACAGACTTTAATAGGATTGCGTTCCATTTGTACCTAATCATCTCTTACATGTCATTTGTTTTATTGGACGGGACTCAGATTCGGAATCGGATTGAGAACTGGACAATCGGAACAAATTCAGGCGTTTCCTAAACAATATCGTAATAAGATAAATATGTTTGCAAAAATAATACAAGTTTGAGTTTCCAGTTACGACAAACCAGATCTTGATCAGACTTGACAAATTTTTATCGGGATTCGTCTTATAAAGGACGTCGACGGCAGTAAAAAATGTGAATATGTGACCTCGGCTTAGCGCATCATCCAACATTGTTCATTCATCGTTGTCATTAACTCATAAATCCATGGACAAAAAACAAAATCGGGGTAACAAACTAAAACTGAGGGAAACGCATTAAATATAAGAAAAGAACAACGACAAAACATTAAAATGTAACACACACAGAAACGGACTAAGCATTTGGCAAAATTCTATGAGAATAACAAATATAACATCAAAACCAAATACAGGAATTAGGGATAGATAAGTACCGTGACACGTCTTAAAGTAATGTGAATTTCACACTCAAAAATAAGAGAAAACAAACGACACAACGGAAACACAACGTTAAAATGTAACACACACAGAAACGAACTATAATATAACAATGGCCATATTCCTGACTTGGTACAGGACATTTTTAAAGGAAAAAATGGTGGGTTGAACCTGGTTTTGTGGCATGCCAAACCTCCCTCTTTTATGGCCATGTGAAATATAACATTAAAAAGACAACACAACATTACAGGACTACACTATAAATAAATAGAACATAATTGACAAAGAAACACACGAATAATAGCTAACAAAAGGCAACAAGTTTAAAATTTTAATACGCTAGTGACGCCCAGATACAAAAGTTTGAAAGCCGAAACAAGTACAAAGTTGAACAGCATCGAGGACCAAAAGTTAAAAACGGCCAGGGTTTTCTGTTAGGTAAAGAAGTTAAGTCAGGAATATAACAGTTGTTATTCATTCGTTTGATGTGTTTTGGCTTTTGATGTTGCCATTTGATAATGGTCTTTCCGTTTTGAATTTTCACCGGAACTCGGTACTTTTGTGACTTATTTCTTGTAATCTAATAAACCAGGCTTGATAATACCGGTACTAACACGACTAACTACAAACCATTCTAAAATTTAAAGAAACCGTTTATAAATTTTATAATTATAAAGAAACTTTTTTTAACTCCTTCAGGCAAAGTTGACTTTTAATAGATTGATTTGGCATTGTTTAATGTACTTTTTGATTACATAGCTTTTCAACTGTTATTGGTTCTACATACTCGGCTTCGAGAAACCAAATCCTGAAAAAAAAACATTTCGAACGCATGCAATCAATATCGTGCTTTTTCATGTTGTTAAATAGTTCATTGCACATTTTTGATTTATTTCAGTTAACACTAAACAACAGATAGACACCCACCGACAAGATAACACATGTTTTAGAACATTGACAGTCAATCGGGCTTAAACAATACTTCATTCAATCAACACTTTGATAATTGTGGGACTTAAAGGATCTGGTAAATCAAGTCTTTGCCTTGAAATTGCTAAACTTTACGTAGACAATGGATTTAAGGTTTTGATCATTGCATCTAATGATATGAAAAACACAATCCATTATATCCGACCAAATCAATCTGAAATGTATATTCTTGATGTAAATTTAAAACCTGGAGAAAAGAAGATATCCTAAAGTTATGCAAAAGCTATTGCAAAAGTTCTAAGTTGAAGTCTATTATTACAACATCTTCCAATTGCAGGGGTGATGATTTATTTCAAGATAGATTCGAAGTCAAACAACATATCCGACTAGATCCATGTTGTGAAGAAGACAGACTTGGCATATTAAAAAGTTATTTGAATCAAACCAAAATAATCATATGTGATAACATTTATGAATCAAATTACGACGATCCGGTTGTGATTTTAAAATCCCGAAAAGACTGTGAAAATGTATAAAAGAATATTTGATAAAATTATTGACACTAATACGTTAGGAGGTTTTCCTTCAGCATGTGATAAATTCTGTTACAATCGTGATATCTTACATCTTGAACATCGTTATAAAAATACACCTCCCAAGTCTGTCATTTCTGAAATCAATGATTTACGCAAGAACAAAGATGTAGACGAGAAAATTAAATATGCGGTTTTAGTTTATATGATGATGAATGAACGTACAAGACTGATAAAACTCGACGAAGACAGAGAAAATTTACGTCAGATTTGTAAAAGTATTGACGTAGAGGTCTCTGATTTGGAGCTGAAATTTTACAAACTGAAAGACTTCACTGAAGAACTTGCGAAAAGATATTTTAAATATTCATGCAATGTTTTTGAATTTAATCACAAAACGATGTCAAAAGCGGTTTGGATATCATACATAGATGTCGACCCAGCATTTTGTGTTTTAAATTGTAGTTGGAGTTATGTAGAAGATTATATCAGACCTCTGGAGTGGGAGGTCCATGAACATGATGTTTGCATTCCAATACGTAGTTCTTTGGTGATTAAAAGGTTAGAAAAAGAACTTTCCCGTGGAAAATCGTGGTCCGTTGGTCAATATCTTTTTAAATGCTATCCATCTTGTTGCAAATTTATAGATACTTTTTGTCTGCAATACACGGAAAAGAAAGATATAAAACTTGAAGTACTTTTGAATCTGTGCAGTGCATTTTTAAAAGTTGGAACAAAATTTGAATTGTTCAAAAAATGTTTGTATGCAAAAGAAATGCTTTTTCTCAGTAATATTGACCAATTTAGTAACTGCCTATTACATTATTGTGTATTGCAAGATTATGAGGGAATGCTCTCTAATATTTCAGATACAATCATTGACAAAGTTTTACAAGTCATTAATAGGAATGGTTATTCACCTTGTCATTTAGAATTTTATTTTGGACGAATGGAGATGATAAAAAAACATATCCACCGTATTACAAGAACATATGAATATTACTCTATGCTAAATAAGCTTAACCTTGTGGGAGAAAAGAATTTTGGAAGAATACTTGAAAAAAAACATCTTAACGTTATTGACCAGATGAATCTTCGGTCCGATGTTTTGCAGAGAGAGAAATTTGGTAGTGTTAAAATGGAAACTTTAACAATGGTAAGAATTAAAAAGCTTCCAACGTATGTAGACGACACAGAAATTACAAGAGTTTTGGAAGAGCTCGAATGCGAAATCATTAGACAATATCGCGAACGCTTTCGACAGAAATAGTACTGCAACCAGAGTTCATTTTTTAAAACTTTAATGGTCCGGAAGAACACACACCTAAATTATATATCGATGGAAAGAGGACAACGTGTACAATAAGAAAAGTTGGGTCGTAAAAATCCAGAGTGGTCACAATTTTGTGAAATTGAGGTCAAAGGTCAGACCTAAAAATATCAATATTTCAAACACAAGAACAAAAAGGAGAAATATTCTGATATTTATTCAATAGAATGCTACAAAAACGATTCAATCATAAGCATATGCTATAAACGATGTTAAAACGACAAATTTGACTAATTATATGAAGAGCTGCCATTACAAAATGGCGTTGATTTGGAACCTTCTGAATTTTTTCCATTTAAGACATAGCATAAGAAGAAGTGGCCTTGACCTTTTCACATCCATAAACTTTCATATTGTGTATAGTATTTCACTATAGTATATTACAGAATTACTTTCTAAAGTATAAAACACCAGTTTATCAAATTATTTCAATATTTTTTCTATCTTTGAAAAAAAACAAAATTCAAGCGCTGAAACAGTGTTTTTAATTTTGCATCTTAAAGGTTGTGTATTTTGTGAAAATTAATATCTAGTTATAGATAAATCCATATTGTGTATTTGCAAAGTCTGGACAGAGCAGTAATAACACAAAATATACTATAGTCACCCGAGGCGAATGCGAGGTTTAAAAAAAAAATTGAGTGTAAAACAAAGTCAGTTTGGTGCATGAACATTTTTTTAGTAGGATAATCCTGGTAAAAAAGTTAACTCATTGATCTTTTAAGGGAAGGATGAAAAATTATACAATGCAATGCCAATTTTCTAATGTTGTAATTCAAATTCAGTCATGATCCTAATATAACTTTTAAAAGCGACACACAATAGCTCAAGTATTCATAAAATAGGGACATGAATCAATCTCGTAGTCATCATATGCGGATTCAGTACGCGTATTAGCATTACAAGACACTTCCCTTTTTTATAAAAACAAGTTCGGCGCAGGACAGAGTTTGTTCAAAGCAAACACAGTTTTTTTTAGTACAAATGCTATCTGGAGCGTAAATACCGTCATGACTTGGTCAAACTCGTCAGATATAGTCTTCCCTTTGCATAGGAAACACAAAAGAAATGTGAGTACAAAGTTTCGATCAATGTTCGTGACCCATATTCCCATATGCATATGCATGATGTATCTGCACTACCAGTCCCAAATGTAAAGGGGAGAATGTTGCTACAGAAACGATTGACTTTGTAATAGCCATACATTTACGAATTTTTGTTATCTTTAGGGACAATATACGGTTCAGAAGCGCCTTTGTGTTATTTTTCATCGATTAACTATCAAATGAACTTTTGAGCCTAGACTCTGTGTTGAAGACCGGACCGTGACCTATAATGGTTTACTTTTATAAATTGTGACTTGGATGGTGTGCTGTATCATTGGCACTCATACCACATCTTCCTATATCTATTAACAAGCTATGCGGGCATCATTTCCATAGAAATACCAAAACGAGGACATAGCTCATAAGACCACTGGTGGCAGGATGAAGTAATTGTTCTTCTTTTAATGTATCCTTGATATTTTCAGACACACCTTGGTGTAATTCTGAAAATCTTAATATAGACTTCAATTTTCCTGCAGCAGATATGGCATCCCCTAAATTGAGTTCAGAGCTAAACTCTATAATTCATATCCCTTGGCCCCACTGTGTCTGAATTGTAAGGTGTCACAATATCTAGTTAGTTCTGGAGTTTGGCAGTTTGGTAAGCATCAGAGACAATCTTGGGTAAAATTGATCGGTATATATAGAGGATGTGCTACATGAGAAAGGCTTTTTCTTATGGAAAAACAAATCACATCACTAACAATCGTTATTAATGAACTGACAGCAAGTTCAAATTCTATTTTTTCAGTGACTGTTTTACTTAATTGCACAGGTGTTGACTTCAATAAGTACTTGGTTATGCATGGATAAATGATTACTCACATTAATAAGCACAACTTAAAAGACTGTGAACACGTTTAGAGGACTCAGTTTTGCGTAGTTTTCTGGGTTTTTTTTAAAGGTTTTTCTTTTACACAAAAACCCAGTTTTCATATCCAAACTACAAGGAAGAAACTGAGCGCGAGATCGTATAAAAATGTCAGGTTGTGAGGTTACATGTCGATCAGTTTGATCACATATATGGATTTCTGTTGTTTCTAATTTAAAGGGTGACTGGGGAAACGAAATATGGTCACTTGGTCTTCCCCCGACCGGCAGTAAAACGAAGTTGGGCGTCCGTTTGGCTGTGCGGGATGTATCAAGTTCGCAGTCACGTCCGGTCAGAATGGGGACGTTAAATCCGCTGCCTCGTGTAAAGGGAGTGTCACGTTCTTTGCACGTTAAAAACCTTTGCATCAACTCTTTAAGGGGTCCGTAGGTGGCATGTTGCAGTGGAAAATTTCTGTCCCAATCCAATATCCCATCATTTTCCAGTGGCAGTCTAAATTTTCTATTATGACAAAACCTACCTATTGTTTTTATTGTAAGCTTGTTCTCGTCCTGAACATGCATGAAATATTTGCCACTGGACTTTAAGCAACCGACAATCAATCAATCAATTTAATTTAAAGACGCACCAATTTTGCCTTCTGGTGCAAGTCTCATAACATCACTGATGATTCGCCCACGGAAAGCAGGATATCAAGAGAAGTTGGTTTTAGCATTACCTTGTCACACACCAAATCTCTGCGAAACTTCAATAGTACTTTTCCCCCGACCACTTGCATGCATATTAATTGCTCTGAGGTTAAACATTGACATACAATGTATTTTCACACAATGTCAACTATAGTCATTATCCGGAAAAACCTCTTATCCGAAGGATTTGGTTTACTTTTATATAAAGTCAAAATTTTATTAACAAAAATATAACTTATTTACAGAAAATACACGAAAGAACTTCTATATATATTCAAATCACTCAAAAATAAATTAACTTCTCCTACAAAATCTACATAATCACATCGAAACTATCAAATTGATTGTGAATGAAAAAATAAATGGTGGAGCTGATTGACGGATAGGAAATTTCCGTAATTAAAAAAGGTACAAATGATGTTTTTATTTTTGAGTTTTTGACAAAATTGTTTGGATTTTGCCCAACAAAATTTTCATGCAGTATCGCAATAATATGTTGTGTCCTCTCAAATGTCAAATACTGTTTTTGAATCATATGTTTTCTCGTTTTCAAAGAAAAACGCGTTACATTTCTATCTAAAAAACAGCAAACTTTAAGTTTGAAAGTTTTACTTGGAGATGGTATAATATGTATGTCTTTATCATTCCGATGATCCTTGATGATATGTGCATAGAAAATATTTACGAAAATAGCGGGAAATTTAACAAAAAAATATATTTTTGGATTTTAAGGTAACTACCCAAAACCGTAAATTGAGGGGTACCCCCATTAAAGGGATAAAATACAAAAATGTGACCATAAAAACTTTTTACGACCCGACGGAAATTAAAATATAGATATTTTTCTATCATTTAAAACAATTTGCAGCCGTGTGTTATTCCGGACCATTAAACTTGTTAACTAAGCGTCTTTTTCGATGTCAGTTGCAGTACTAAAAGGTAGAATAACAAATATTGATTAAGTTTTAAAAGTCATTAACAGGAAAGGTTATTCACCTTGTCATTTAGAATTTTATTTTTGACGAATGGAGATGATAAAAAAACATATCCACCGTATTCCAAGAACATATGAATATTACTCTAAGCTAAATAAGCTTTACCATGTGGGTGAAAAGAATTTCGGAAGAATAATTGAAACAAAACATCTAAACGTTATTTGCCATTTGAATATTCGGTCCGATGTTTTGCAGAGAGAGAAATTTGGTAGTAATTTTGATTTTATCTTTGTCCAAGATATGTTGTCGATGTTGAAACGGAAACTTTAACAATGGTAAGAATTAAAAAGCTTCCAACGTATGTAGACGACACAGAAATTACAAGAGTTTTGGAAGAGCTCGAATGCGAAATCATTAGACAATATCGCGAACGCTTTCGACAGAAATGTAGAATAACAAATATTGAAACTGGTGATCGAATAGTGATTTGTAAACCAATAACCAAACCACTTCCAAAACATATGAAGATATCTCAGTTTGATGTAACGATATTTCACGATGGACAAAATTTGGAAATTGTACAAGCACGTAAAGAAAAATAAATGTAAACGTATGATCTTCAACAGTTTATGTATGTAATACATATACAACACAAGAATATCGGATGGTAGGGAGCTAGAAATATATTACAGATGCTTGTCTTTTGAAAAAAACCTGTTTGTTCGTTTATAAAATATTTGAGTTGTTTTCCTTTTTCGAACTGCCTCATTAGTGTGTACCTAAGATACATTGTATTCATTTTTTAACGAATAAAAAAGTGATAACACTTTTACTTTAACGTCCACGAAAAAATTCCATTCAACGGTAACAATTTTTATGCACTAGATGTCTTTTTAATGATAATTTAATTGATTATAGAAGCGAAAGAGATGAAATCTATAAAATTCCAAAATCAAAAACAAGCAAGGAAGAGAAAGTTAAATGTACAAACTTATGTCTGAAAAACGACAAACAGAGATTAAGAAAAATAAAAATGTTGAACGATATTTACGAATTCATATATTTAGGTTTCAAAGACTGAAATTTTACGTTAAAATTCATGACGTTTTAACTAACAGAGACTGCATTTAGATCTTTATGATTTTCTCTATCTATAAATCTTTTAAATTCAAATATCAATATATTGAATCTTTTCCGAAATAGAAAAAAAAAACATTATTTTTTTTTCTCAATTTTTTCAAAGATAAAATTTATTTCATATGAACTACAAACAAATCTTAAATTGAATAAAAGAAGCTTAGGAGTATACGTCGATGGGACAGCAACATATATCTAGACACAAATATTAGACAACATGCTGAGAGCAACACACAGTCGAAATGTATTAAATAAGTAAAACAAAAACTATTGTAGAGATCTGCTATCAACATCAACAGTAAACAAATTAAAGACAAAACAAAGAATATTGTTCGCTTGAAGTGGAATTCAGGGACACATATGTTGTTAGTTACTCGAGTTGTCTCCACTAATCACGGAAGGGTAAAAAGAATGTTTTTGTAAGCGAATTATAACTAATCACAAACACATAACTGTTTCAAAACTTAGTCTCGTCAAATTTGTTCTTTCATTCTAGTACTAGTTATACAGGTCATTCGTAGAAAAACATATTTTAGCTATGTAGTTTCCGATAAATCTAGCGTAAATGTTGTCCAGTCTTTAAACAACTTAAACTTAGAAGCTACATCGGATTCATCTTCGCTAGCCAAGGGTTACGATCCACTCCCGCTCTCTTCACCCTTGGAAGATTGAGCCAACATTTGTGATATTAATGTTGCCCATCTATCGGAAGATTAAAGTCACGCCCATTCCGAATACATTATTTTTGACCAATGGTAGCACTTGATCTCTTCAGTTTGGAGGTAAAAACACGGTAGCGTCTAGATTCTACCCACTTGTTAAAGCCGGAAACGAAAATATACGTCAACATTCATGCATTTGTGCATGAAACCTACACAGAAACTTCTATTAGTTGATTAAAAACATTCAAGTTGTCACTAAATATAGTCGCAAGTTTATAGATGTAAAGACTTGTTGCATAATAAACACGTGGCAATTGTTTACAAACACTTTCTACATTTACACGTGATCATGGTATAGGCGCTTTTTGATTGGATGCAACGAGTTTCTACTGCAACCAATAAAAATCCTTACCTTGTGTCTCCGAAATATTATCTCAATCCGCCAAGGGTGAAGAGAGCGGGAGTGGATCGTAACCCTTGGCTAGCGAAGATGCATCGGATTAAGAACGAAGTATTGGTTGCTTTAAGTAAGTAATGACGGTTTACATCTCTTCTTCTGTGATTGTTGTCTTTGCGTTCTTTACTCTTTTAGAGTCAATACTTAATCAGCTCAGGATATGATACTTTTTTGTAAAAAGTAAATAGTTGACTTCGATCTCGGTTCCTTTTTTTCCGGACAAGGAGATCTTAATTTAGAATCATGGTTGAAAGTCAAACAAAATTTGTATGACATAAATAGAATATAAACAAAATGACCCGTTAATTCAAATGTTGATGGACTTTGAGGAATTGGTGTATAAAAATGGTATGATTGCAAATGCAAACAACAAAAACAGAGGCCATGGGATAAGAAAGATGATCATACATCTTACAACCAGTTATCGATACTGAATATGCAATAGGCAACACATACCATAATCTACTATTATATCTGTTGTAGTAAAAGCCGCTAATTATGCATACCATATAGTTAGTCATAAAAGTCCCAGGTATGACATTCATGTGAAACTATTCAAAAGAAACACCAATAGCCAGATATATGCCAAAGAAATGAATGGAAAACAAAAACGAAAATGTTCGTTTAAAATAACCCTTCTTAAAAAGAAAATTGAGAATTGAAATGGGGAATTTGTCTAAGAGACAACAACCCGACCATAGAACAGACAACAGCAGAAGCTCACCATCAGGTCTTCAATGAAATTAACATGGATCTGCACGGCTTCATGTTAACTAGATGTATGTCAAGTAATGAGGCAGAATAAAATGTATCTGTTGTATCCTTTATCGTGAGTTCGATGATATAGATGCATTCAATAAAGTCTCCACATTATGAATTATTTAGTGAGAGAACATCATCTATATGGCAGAATATAAAGTTAAAGGAAACTGCTTACTTCTCTTCTTTCCTCCTTCATCTGATCTGGTTTTCACGAGAATGAAGAAAAACCTTGGGTATTTTGTTAAATTATGACGAGATGGTAATTCCAACAGCTTTCCATAAACATGATCAAAAAAATATGATATTATCTATAATATTGATATATGTTTAATAGAGAATCTTACGAGAATGTAGCATCGTTATGAAAAAAACTTACTATGAACAATAAACAAAAAAAACACATTTAAAAGTGAACAAGACACAAAAAAATAAATAATACATAACCTACTAAATTATTTCTAAAAACATATATTCATCACCAATGTGTAGAGCCTGATGCTAAATATAATAGTATCATTAATCCATGATGACCATCACAAAAATGTATGAATTGGTTAAAAGAAAGTCAAATTTGCATATTGATTAATTTTATTAAAAAATTCCTTTAATATCGGCTCTGTATCTCTTATTTAGATTTGTGAATAAGTTACACATGGCGGCAATTTACTATTTATAATCAAAATATTAAAAAAGAGGGACGAAAGATACAAGAGGGAAAGTCTAACTCATAAATCGAAAATAAACTGACAACGCCATGGCTAAAGATGAAAAAGACAAACAGACAAACAATAGTTAACTTTACCAAAAGTAGAAAACTAAGGAATAAGCAACACGGTGCTCCGGAAGGGTAAGCAGATCCTGCTCCACATGTGGCACCCGTCGTGTTGCTTATGTGATAACAAATCCGGTAAATAATCTAATTCGGTAGGTCACATTCATGAAAGGGGAGGGGATTGTAGTTACGACGTAAGGAACATATCCGATATCATTTGTGAAACGTTTATTTCCATGACGGTTTACGGTATGCGGATATAGCGGTATGGTCGATTAATATTTCATAATATGTTATCATCCTAGAACAATATTGACTGCTGTAGCCTTATTTTTGACTTTATTGCATGTTGTGTCTAATTGGTGTGTTTACACATCGTAATCAATATAATGAAATTTTGTGCAACTGTTTCACAAACGCGAGGTGTAGCTAGCTATAAAATCATGTATTATCCTATATTTTATTTTATATACAGGTAAACAGCTACGAAATCGACTTGCATTGACTATTGCTAATATGCAATTTTCATATTACCGACTATTGACTCCGGCTTATATAATTTTTCGACAGGTTACCTTTTTTATTTAGGTAAGACCTCCTAGTACTCAGTCAAGCAAGAACAACTTAAATATGTAAATTTCAAACGTATAATCGGTGTAATTTGCGGGGAGTGTTTACTGTTTTCCGATTATTTTGTCGTGTAAAGAAAATGAAAAGCAGTTAATTTCCCCCAAAAATTGTACTGATTAAAAGCTTGATTTTACTTCTTTACCTGGCTCTTACTGGATCCCAGGATGTTCTACCACAGAAAAGGTTACCTGTCGAAAAATTATATAATCTTGAGTCAAAGTCGATAATATAAAAAAAATTCCTATTGGCTGATATATTTGATGGTCGAAAACCTCAGTACTTAAATCCAGGGATGTATAGATACGAAACAACTTTCAGACCTATGCTCCTGATTGTTGTTTATAGTTATAGTATATCATAAAATTGAGAATGGAAATGGGGAATGTGACAAAGAGACAACAACCCGCCCAAATAAAAAACAACAGCAGAGGGTCACCAACAGGTCTTCAATGTAGCGAGAAATTCCCGCACCCGGAGGCGTCCTTCAGCTGGCTCCTAAACAAATATATACTAGTCCAGTGATAATGAACGCCATACTAATTTCCAAATTGTACACAAGAAACTAAAATTAAAATAATACAAGACTAACAAAGGCCAGAGGCTCCGGACTTGGGACAGGCGCAAAAATGCGGCGGGGTTAAACATGTTTGTGAGATCTCAACCCTCCCCCTATACCTCTAACCAATGTAGTAAAGTAAACGCATAACAATACGCACATTAAAGTTCAGTTCAAGAGAAATCCGAGTCTGATGTCAGAAGATGTAACCAAAGAAAATAAACAAAATGACAATAATACATAAATAACATCAGACTACTAGCAGTTAACTGACATGCCAGCTCCAGACTTCAACTAAACTGACTGAAAGATTATGATTTCATCATATGAACATCAGGCAAAATCCTTCCCGTTAGGGGTTTAGTATCATACCATCATAACATATATGAGAAGAACATAACCCGTGTCATGCCAACAACTATTTTTAGAATATACATGCCTACATGTGGATAGTTGTCTAATAGGCAAACATACCACGTCATATTTCGATATTTGTAAAACTATCATCGCTATATGAGTGATGCCTATGATTTGTTTTGTCAGTGGTAATGAATATAAAAAATTAACTCATCATAGATACCAGGACTAAATTTTGTATATACGCAAGACGCGCGTTTCGTCTACAAAAGACTCATCAGTGACGCTCGAATCCAAAAAAGTTAAAAAGGCCAAATAACGTACGAAGTTGAAGAGCATTGAGGACCAAAATATACTGTATCCCACAGCCTTCCTTTCAAACTAACCTGATTGCAGTTTGTAAGAAGAACATCTACAGTTTTGAATATAAATCATTTTAATATGACATAATAGTTTGTACAATCATTAAATTCATTTTTGTTCAATGTCACTTGTTTCTAATCAAATTGTTTTATTTTTTGCACGATGTTTCTCGAATAGCATAATTCAAGACTGTTTTAAAACATCTTTTGAAGAAAACTGACGTTCCTTTTTTCAATATTAGGTATAAATTTTTTTATTTATACAACTGTTTTGTAAAGCATTCTTTATTTCTTCTGTTATCTTCTGTAATCCATTTCTTTCAGCATAATATAATGCAGTTCTTCCAAATTTGTCTTTATAAAGAACACACGCTCCTTCATTCATCAGAAAACGCGCAAACGCCAGGTTTTCTTCATTTTTACAAGTTGATGTTCGACACAATGTAGTGAGTAGTGATTCTCCATAACAACTTATCGAGTTTATATCAAATCCATGATTTATCAATAGCATAATTCAAGACTGTTTTAAAACATCTTTTGAAGAAAACTGACGCTCCTTTTTTCAATATTAGGTATACTATTTTTTATTTATACAACTGTTTTGTAAAGCATGCTTTATTTCTTTTGTTATCTTCTGTAATCCATTTCTTTCAGCATAATATAATGCAGTTCTTCCAAATTTGTCCTTATAAAGAACACACGCTCCTTCATTCAACAGAAAACGCGCAAAAGCCAGGTTTTCTTCGTTTTCACAAGGTGATGTGCGACACAATGTAGTGAGTAATGATTCTCCATAACAACTTATCGAGTTTATATCAAATCCATGATTTATCAATATGTTTGCTAGCATAAAACATCCCTCCGCCACTGCATTGAATATGTCTTGATGCTGCAAACTTTCTGCTCGAGTCCTCGATCCATTATTCTTTTTTAAAGCTCTCATTTTTTTGCGAAAATATTTCAGTAAAGGCATTTTGTGAGTACCTTTTTTTTATGAATGAAACAATCCGAGAGTCTTCCTTTTATACTAAGTAGAATTGACTTACAATTAACACATCCTACATGTTTCAAGGTAAAAATGCAGTGGTCAAAGCTTAATTGGCGACCTTCAGTTTATTTGTTTATTAATTTAATATATAAACACATTTCGGAAAAAAAATTCTACAATTGAACTTTACGAAACAACACAAGAAGTTATATGGATATTTACATTAACAATCATTTCATTGTTCTCCATAGTTTGTCTTCCTATTTTCTATTTAGAAATGTGGATTCATTATAATTCGTTGGATACCAATTTTCGTGGTTTTCATTGGTAGAGGGGAACAACGAATTTAAATGTACAACGAATGAACATTTTTCTATTAGGTTGTATGCAGACTTTGGAAAAACCACCACAAAATCGTATATCGACGAAAAGAAAAGTTTTCTGCAATCCACGAAAATTGGTTCCCACGAAACTGAATGAATCCCTAGTAGCTATGAACGAGAAATATATTTAAAAATGCGTGAAGCTTTAAATACAGTTTGTATCTGCATAACAAAAATGAGTTATGAAGCTTTTTCCTTCAGGCAACAGGCAGTGCAAAATAGTTAGTTGTTATAAGAATGATACCTGTAATAAAACAATTTTTGTGTGATAAGAATAAATGATTTAAAAATGAAATATTAGAATGCAGTTCTTTTAATGAGCTTTCAAAAATTAAAACGAGACACGTAACATATATATACATGTATTACGGAGCCTTGAGTAATGTCAAATTTTGTTTCATGATAATACACATATGAGTAAAAGTGTTTCCTTGATATCTTCCGCTTCAAAAGGTAATTTCAGATGGCTTTTCGGCAACTCTAAGAAGTATACATGCAGGTGTCCCCCAAGAGATCAGTTTTGAGACCCTTTCTGTTTCTTATTTATATAAATGATATAGTAAATGACATTGCTAATGATATAAGACTTTTTGCAGATGACACCTCTTTATTTGTAGAATAGTAGATGATGTTCATTTTGTAGCGGCTGCTTCTTTGACTGATGACTTGGATGTTATCTGAAATTGTCAAAATCCTGGGCTGTTCAATTTTACTCTAAGAAAACTGAAAATATTGTATTTACTAGAAGGGAAAGGGAGCATCCACCTGTATGTTTTGTGATAAATGGCGAAGAGGTTGAGAAAAAATATTCACTGTCATCTTGGGATAACATTTCAGTCATCAACTCATGGAACACGCATATTGATATTATTTATAAAAAAGCATGCTCTCGTCTATCTGTGCTTCGTCAAGTTAAACACTTATTAGATATGAGTTCACTTATACATATTTATTATGCTTTTATTAGACCTATATTATAATACGGTGATGTTGTTTGGGGCAATTGTTCCCAGCATGAGACTGAACTTCTTAAAAATATTCAGATTGAAGCTGCTAGAATTATTACAGGATTACGATGCAATTCCTCCAGACAAAAACTTTATATTGAATTAGGTTTAGAAACTCTGGAGAATAGACGTAATAAACATAAGCTTATACTATCCTATAAACTATTCAATGGGATGACACCTACATACTTATATGAGTTAGTCAAGCCATATCTTCCCAGACAAACCCTTATACTTTGAGGAATGAAAATAACACTTTTCACCCGCCTCTTGCTAGAACTAGTTCTTATTTTAATAGTTGCATTCCTTCCACTTTTTGCGCAAACTGTAACCATCCTGTTGAGGATAACCAACATTTCTTTTTTATTTTCCCTAAGTATAATGATGTAAGACAGATCCTTCTTGATTCCATTTACTCCATTGTTGATAATATTGACATAAATATTGAATTACTACTTTTTGGAAACAGATTATTTTTTTATGATATGAATATTGCTATTTTAAAATCTGTTCAGAAATATATCAGTGACACTCAACGTTTGTTTGAAACTTACTTAATTTTTGTTTCATCTAGTTTTATTTTTTATTTTTTTCTACACTCATTTATTCCACTAGGCAAACTGAAGTACGTCTCCGGGTGAGGGTGTTTCTCGCTACATTGAAGACCCATTGGTGGCCTTCGGCTGTTGACTGCTCTATGGTCGGGTTGTTGTCGCTTTTACACATTCCCCATTTCCTTTCTCAATTTTATTAGTGTCTCTTTCAAGCCATATATATATTTCTTTTGACTTATAAAGGGTATTTGCATGTTTCAAGGTACTTTAAATAACTGATGATTAATTGCCTATATATTTAAATATACTTTGCATTTA
This sequence comes from Mytilus galloprovincialis, assembly GCF_965363235.1. Classification (NCBI taxonomy): domain Eukaryota; kingdom Metazoa; phylum Mollusca; class Bivalvia; order Mytilida; family Mytilidae; genus Mytilus; species Mytilus galloprovincialis. Next base: position 16,034,898 of record NC_134840.1, read on the forward strand.
GTAAGTAACACTGTTAAAAGAGGAACGGAAGATACCAAAGGACAAAAGACAGTCAAACTCATAAATCTAAAACAAACTGACAACGCCATGGCTAAAAATGAAAAAGACAAACAATCAACAGCACACACGACACAACACAGAAAACCAAAGAACATATATTTGATCGTGTGTGCTCACAAGTAGCATGCATGTTCTACTATATTGCATCATTTTAAAAACAGTTGTTATAATTGAATTACGAACAGACATATCATGTTAAGGAGGGGTATTTGCGAAAAATACCAGTCGAGAGAATGTTAAATTTCGCGAGCCGCAAGGCGAGGGAAATTCATTTTCAAGACTGGTATTTTTCGCAAATACCCCTCAAGAACATGCTAGATCCGTTTAATTACACCGAATGTTTACGTTCAAAAACACATTTATGATCGTGACGTTACAAGCGTCCAGTCACATAGAGTATTTTTTTGGCAAATGTCACGGCAGAGAGGGTTAAAAAGGCATATCCTTTTTGCATATACCCCGGCGGCGTTAAAAAAGGAACGATATTCATTTGATAACAGTAAATTGGTGAAAAATAAACTGGCTACCAACCAATCAAAACCAAGGATCTTACATAAGGTGTAATTATACCTTGTACATGTATTATGGAGAGAGCTTTTATAGGCTGTGCCTGTTGCTCAATCCTTTTCATATCTTAATGAATAAAATGTGTTTGAAATGAAATCTTTTGCTTTTTTTGTTATCTCAAATACTTTGCTGTAAAAATAATGTAAATGTTACACAGGAATTATTTTAAATACTTGGTTTTAAAATCAACAATAATTTTGTGGGCGATGGGAATAATGACTTTTTAATGAATAATAATCAAAAAGTCATTATTCCCATCGTCCACAAAAATATTGTTGATTTTAAGTCCAAACTCTTCATAAAGAACTATGATGATAGATTTATCACCAGTAAGTGTTTTGATTGGATAAGCATTATCACTCAAAAATGACTCAGAAAATATTCCTTCCCTCTCTGATAGATTCAGTAGGTGCTTATAATGTTAAAATGGTGGTGTAACAAGAGATGAAAAAAGATTTGACTTGTTGATTAGAAAAATATTTATAGTCAGTCTGGCAATGACAAGCTAATTAGCACAACATATGCTTCTTTTAAAGACTGCAGAACTATGAAGTTCCCTAGATATAAAGAAGCCATTGTTCAATACCTGCTATTAGGATAGAAATATGTTTCTGCTAATTTGCATTTCCAATACTTGTAGGCTAAATTTTAGACGAAAAATATATAAGTTATCATTGGAGCCTTACATAGAAGAGGATTGTCTGTTACAAACCGTCTGTTGTCACACATTCGCCTACTTGTAGACTGTTAACTGTAATTTGCAGATCTAGCATTATGTCTTGCAAACATTTCAGTATATGTAATTTATATTTTTCTACCTACGCACAGTTCGTCACCCTTTACTATAGACAAAAACAGGTAGACTGGGTTAAATCCACGTCACAGAAGCATTGGGATATTTCAAAGCTCTGAAAACGACTAAAAATTATATCTGCTAATTTTCAGTTCTAACTTGGATGAGTTAAACCCTTAACAAAGAAAGCCAGTGGTGTATAAGTACGTAAGGATCTACATGATGTAAGAGCATACGATACCGTTACAGTGGAGGTAATGACGTTGCTAACGTAAAATGTTTTTCTTTGCGACGTTAAATTGTGACATACATTTGTATCGGGGAAAGATGCATTAACGAATGATTTGTATCTTTCAATCTGATTTCACTTAAAAAAAGTTTATGGACCCCTTTTTCAAATTACATTTGATTTGATTACGTTTAAAGATTCTTTGTACCAATTTTCACGAAAAAATCAACAATGCAATTTTTTAAAATTTGATCAATATACAGCAAAAATAAGTTGTTTTTTTTTGGGGGGGGGGGAATTTCTGAATATTAAATAAAATATGAGTTATTTCTTTAAAACATATGCATAATTCATAGGATACTTATATAGAATAGAAATTACAAATGATTTAACAAAAAACAGCTTGCGTTTAACTTTTAAAACAAAAAATAGTCGCTGTAGAAAGGAAAAATACATTATTTGTTTTTATATCTATAGAAAATTATGCATATAGTTTTCTGATTGGCAATCACATTTCATCTCGTTATTTCAAAGTTAAAAAAAAATAATATTGCTTTGAAAAATGTCTTTTGAGAGGTTGTGTCTATGGCATAGGCTTTGGGTTACAGTAAAGCCCTTATATCACATTTTTGTACGAAGACATCTTAATTCTATAATGTTAACTCATTTATAAAATTTATAAATGCTATTATCATTTTAATTACATGTGTTATCATTAAGGACATTTGGAGTCAACAACGCTGGTTTCCAATCCAAGTGCATTAGTAGAGCTATTTTCACCACAGCATAATTAATGACAGCTATATCAAATCTACCTATGTTCCAATTTAATGCAATTTAATGTAAACTGTTTTTCAATAGTCATAAATCGATTAAGTGAAAAACAAATCCGAGTAACAAACTAAAACCGAGGGAAACACATCATCTATAAGAAGAAAAAAAACGGAACAATGTTGGCTCGAAAACAAGGGCAAATTAATTTTCGACAATTGCAGTTTGCAGTTTTGACTGTAACAAAAAAACAATCGCCAACATACATAGAAACTGAAAACATTTTTCTCTCAAATATCGACCCGATTTAATTTGAGTAAATCTTACTGTGTTTTCTCAAACTCAATATAATCTAGTTCAATTATTAAAACTGATGGTAAATTTCGGTAATACTAGGATTTTGATTAGAAATAGAGCAGTCTAGTTGTTATAATGAGAATAATTAAAAGTCACCGCCTACGAGTATACAATACAGTCACAAGGACAGATAGTCATGCATCCATGATAGGCATCCATATTTCGCTGAAGAATCCCAATTATAATAAAATGGATTACGTGAATTTGAATGTATTTGCAAAATGAAACGAACAGGTTGTATATCAAATCATGCGAACTCTACTTAGGGGGCATAAGATGTGTGGCAATTGGTAAATTCATATATAGCAACCAGTAATTCCTAACTGCACGTTTTCAAAGTGCCAAAAAAAGAAGAATTTGATTACAAGCATTATCAAAACTCGGTTTTCTATTTATAGCTTAACAATCAGCATATGATCCCCTATGTCTTTTTGCGGTTGAATATATACTTAGTAATTGGAAGAAATAAACCAGTGGTAGAATTATTGCTGTGTTCATGATATTGGCAAGTTATTTTGTCTATTTTAAGGCTTTTTACTACCAAAAGTGGGGTTTTATAAAATTTCATCGTGTTTGGCATTCATGTTTGGACACTTTAACAAACACAGGTTTAAAATAATTCATTCATTTTAAAATTTGTGTTTTATTTGGTGAAAGTATGGAAACATGCAAAGTACGCCATGCAGGTGTATTATTCCTAGAATAGTTTGGGAATGTATATACAAATTGACTTTGTGTCAAATATTATATCAAAATCAACGAAAGATTTTCTGTATCATATGCCATTAATGCAATTGGTCTTGCGATGGTTTTTTTTCACCATCACACGTTTACTGCTATGATATGTTACTTCGTGTTATTCTTTGTAATATGATGACGAGGTTAAATGGACAGTGAGTTTAGCAAACCATGAATTAAATGTCATATGTTATATATGTAAATGGAACAGCAACTAGTGATTAACTAAAACATATTCTTATTCTTCCCCGTAAATAATTGCATCAAAATCAGTGCTGCATTGAGAGATAAGATTAGAAATATATTATTCGTCTTAGCCATTCTAATGTGTTTACGAATAATTCATTTCAGACTTTTACATAACAGAATACATAAGAACAGTCATATAAAAAATATTTGTTGAAGGATATCATATTTGTCACATTAATCATATACAAATGTTTTTTTTCCAATTAATTGTTAAAACAATGATATCGACATCAACATGTTTTTGTTGGCATTTAAAACTGCGAAACACTAACTTAAAGAAAGAACAATTTTACCACGAAAATGATGATCAATAACATATGTATTATCAAGCCTATTAACATGCGAAAAATGCCTCGGCGGCTGAGTGGCCCGACTAGTCAATCCATATGGATCACTAGCTCTGATAATGAGGGGTGTTTTTATCCGATCTCAATGATTGTTAGTTTTTCTATCGAAGGTCATCAAATTAGCCACCACGATCTCAATAAATTTGGTCACCATGTAACAGTCAATGGTGCTGACAGTGGCATTTTCTACCGACAAACAACAATCGTAATGGTGTAAAATTCTCCTCTGTCGATATAGTTACAGATGCCTCGTAACTTTAAACAGCCATTACAGTATTTGTCTAAAATAAGAATAAGGGAAAATTATAACTTTTGAAAAAAAAAGAAAAAAAAAAGAAATTTGGCTGATGAATGTCGGATAACAATTTCACGAGATCTTTAATCAACACAGTCGTTGTTATGTGATTAGAAAAAGATTTTGAGCTACCTTCCATTTTTTAAAATTATTACCTGCATAAATACACAGAGTAAATATACTAGAGAAAACATTCTGAAAGTACCAATGTGGTTTACACAGATCTGGTATACAGAAGCATTTGAGTAGTGGTAGATAGGTACACAATTTACCAGGATTGAAATTTTGTATTTGTGTCAGACTCGTGTTTCAAGTACAAAAGTCTCATCAGTGACTCGAATATTTTAAAGTATTTGATAAGAAAACCGAACGAACGAATTTGTTGTGACTGTCATACAAGTAAGAGGTTTAGCGCTATATTACCAGGTTCAATCCATCATTTATCTACATTTGAAAATGCCTGTATCAAGTCAGGAATATGACAGTTGTTGTCCTTGCGTTTGATGTGTTTTATCTTTGATTTTGCCATTTGATTAGGGACTTTACATTTTGAATTTCCTCAGAGTTCAGTATTTTTTGTGATTTTACATTTTGTTGTATATAATCTACTGAGGGGTATACCATTCTAGGCAAATTATGACAGTTTACTTTCTATCATCAGTAAATTTGTATTTGACAGTAATTCATTAAAGTATTGCCAAATCAGGGTTTATTGTCTCTAGATCTGTTTCAACAATAGAACTATTTTTCTTTTGTAATCGACTATGCACTACCTTAAGAATATTTCACGAAATTAAAGAAAAAACAACATGTTTGGTTTTCCATGTTGTGTTTTCTATACTATTGTTTGTCTTTTTCCATTTTTCGTTTTTTTTTATATGACATTGTCAGTTTTTCATAATATAAACGTTCATCTGGTATCATTCGCCTTAGTTTTTTCTATATGCATATGTATTGGCAAAAAAATTGTCTATGGTTTTTATCTGATTTCCATTGATTTCATGATTTCACAATTATGTTCTTTATTGCGTAGAGATTGCATTTAAAAAGTTCTATAAAAACACACTTGTCCAAAAAAAAAACCAGTGTCAAAATATCTCTTTTCTTGGTTATGTATTAAGGAAAATTCAACAAGAGAAGTCTTTTGTATCGTATGCACTAAATGTTTATGGTCATTCAATACTTTTCAGCTCTGGTTTATAATTTGTAACTGCCGGTATTCATTTTAGTTTTACCATGTCACGTCAAAGATAAATGGAACGTCATTATAGACGTCTATGAACAAATTATTAAATGTGATTTATGTAACTGAACAACGTTTTTAACAAAAAGACGCCCGTTGATTTTATTTTACATAATTGCTGCTAATACGGGGCGCCGAATGGGACTCTTTTGGTTTTGTACAAAATTCAATTCTGTCATAACAAAATCATTTTTGTCTTACAAAACTATGTGCTACAGACTTGTTTTGTGAGAACTTCAATTTTGTGATGACAAAATTCATTTGTGTAGACAAAATTCATTTTTGTCATGACAAAATTCATTTTTGTAGACAAAATTCATATTTGTCATGACAAAAGTCAATTTTGTCTAAAAGGTATGCAAATATAAACATAATTGACTTTTGTTACCTGATATGGAAATTAAATCACAAAAGTCAAGTGTGTGAGGTAAGATTCAATTTTGTGAGACAACATTGACTTTTGTGAGACAAAATTAACTTTTGTGAGACAAAATTAACTTTTGTGAGACAAAATTGACTTTTGTGAGACAAAATTCAATTTTGTCAATTTTGTTGAGACAAAAGTCAATTTTGTTAATTTTGTTGAGACAAAAGTCAATTCTGTCAATTTTGTTGAGACAAAAATCAATTTTGTTGAGACAAAAGTCAATTTTGTTAATTTTGTTGAGACAAAAGTCCATTTTGTTAATTTTGTTGAGACAAAAGTCAATTTTGTTGAGACAAAAGTCAATTTTGTTGAGACAAAAGTCAATTTTGTGACGACAAAATTCATTTTTGTGACGACAAAATTCAATTTTGTAACAACAAAATTGACTTTTAAGAGACAAAATTGACTTTCGTGAGACAAAATTGACGTTCGTGAGACAAAAATCAATTTTGTTGAGACAAAATTCAATTTTGTCAATTTTGTTGAGACAAAAGTCAATTTTGTTGAGACAAAAGTCAATTTTGTTGAGACAAAAGTCAATTTTGTCTCACAAAAGTCAATTTTGTCAATTTTGTTGAGACAAAAGTCAATTTTGTTGAGACAAAATTCATTTTTGTCAATTTTGTGTAACAAAAGTCGATTTTGTATGCAAATTAGTTCACAGAAACCAAACTAAACTAATTTGAATACAAAATTGACTTTTGTCGCCCAATTTTCAAATTAGGTAACAAAATTCAAGTCTGTGTAACAAAAATGAATTATGTCATGACAAAACTGACTTTTGTCCGCTGATAGATAATTTTGTATGACAAAATTTAAAATTTGTAGTATGATACAAATTTTGTTAAACTGAACTTATTTTTGTTGAACAAAAGTCACTTTTGTCCGTACAAAATTGAATTTTGAGTACAAAACCACAAGAGTCCCATTCGGCGCCCCGTAGCTAAAGGCATGCTGCACCGAGGAGTTAGGGTTAATATTGTCTTGTTCGTCAGGTTAATTCTAATGTGGACCGAATTTAAAATGTGTTTTGGTATTATGAGCAAACTGATGAAAATTATCAACCTGTAATCATTTATAATTTAATTCAAAGTTTTACATCATAGAATACATAATAATCTGTCGCATAAAAACAACCTGAAGGATATCATATTTGTCACATTGATAACTAAACACGCTTTTATACATGTTAACGAGAGAAATTTATGTATTACTGAAAAATTATTACACCAGGGTTTTCGATATCACAAACTAGTCAAAACATTTACTAAATTTTATCATCGGTATAAAGACATCATTCGTAAATATAGCTCAACATGCAGACTTCTAATACGTTCAGGTATTTCACATCCAATTTTTTATGGAAATATTCTTTATAAAGCACAAAGGTGTCAGTATTCACCTCAGAAACTTACAAAACCTTTGAATAGACTTATCAAGAAGGGATATAATTACGATACTGTTGTCAAGTCATTAAAGATTGCATATTTTGGCGTTAATATTGAGTCACTGATAAAGTCTTTGCATCGGAACTAAACACATTTATTTTAAAAACAGTTGTTGGCATGACACGGGTTATGTTCTTCTCATATATGTTATGATGGTATGATACTAAACCCCTAACGGGAAGGATTGTGCCTGATGTTCATATGATGAAATCATAATCTTTCAGTCAGTTTAATTGAAGTCTGGAGCTGGCATGTCAGTTAACTGCTAGTAGTCTGTTGTTATTTATGTATTATTGTCATTTTGTTTATTTTCTTTGGTTACATCTTCTGACATCAGACTCGGACTTCTCTTGAACTGAATTTTAATGTGCGTATTGTTAGGCGTTTCTTTTCTACATTGGTTAGAGGTATAGGGGGACGGTTGAGATCTCACAAACATGTTTAACCCCGCCGCATTTTTGCGCCTGTCCCAAGTCAGGAGCCTCTGGCCTTTGTTAGTCTTGTATTATTTTAATTTTAGTTTCTTGTGTACAATTTGGAAATTAGTATGGCGTTCATTATCACTGTACTAGTATATATTTGTTTAGGGGCCAGCTGAAGGACGCCTCCGGGTGCCGGAATTTCTCGCTACATTGAAGACCTGTTGGTGACCCTCTGCTGTTGTTTTTTATTTGGTCGGGTTGTTGTCTCTTTGACACATTCCCCATTTCCATTCTCAATTTTAATTGTTTGTAAAATGACATTGATATCAATGTGTAGCAAAACGTTCGAAACACGACCTTAAAAAAATTATCTAAGCTAAGACTTAAACAATAATAATCAATTTAATACATAATATTAAGCATACTGATTAATGCATTAGACCTCGTGACCGAGTGAGCTCAGTAGTTAATATAATGTGGTCACTTGCTCTTATACTGTGAGTTCTGACCACGCTCGTGTCAGGGTTTCTTATCGGATCTTAATAAACAGGGATTCATAGTTTTCTTGCCTCCGTTTCAATAGAAATGATTGGTATGTAATATCAAGCGTACAAAACTCATTGCCAATAACAACAATTACAACAAACGAATCTACTGATGTAATTTCTAGTTTGAACATGAATCATTTGACTGATTTGTTACATATATTCTACCATTACTAAATGTCCTTTTAATCATTCCATCGGGAAACACCATTCAGTACTTACTTATCTGTAAGGTATTTAATTGTTCAAGCACAATCATTCAATTGAAATCAAAAGTTGTTGTGTTGGTTTATATTGAGATGTACAGTGATAGTGATTTATGCATATGAGACATTGTTTACCTTTATTTCGGTAAATAAAGCACTTAATGCACTTTTGGATTCTAATTTGGTTTAAAGTGTGCATATGGGGAGTGAGAAAGAAGTATACACCTTTCTGATTACCAATGCTATTTTAAACTCAATTAATCGATATGGTAACGGATCTTGACACCACCCAGTAAAGTTGAGAGTTGGTTGCTTTCAAACATGTTCAACCAAGCCGCATTATATATATATATATGCCTGACTCAAGTAGGTAGCGTGCAATTAAATATATGTCGCCAGCTGTTGTTGGTTTCTGTTTACGTTTTCCATATGGCCAGGCATTACGTCGTTGGTTAGATTCTTTTCAATTTTACTGTGTCAGGTTCGTTTATATATAGCTATAAACGGTATTGGTTTCACTCATTGCTGAAGATCCTTCAGTGACCCGTACTTGATGATATCTTATCGTTTGGCCTATGGATAGTTGTTAACATATGAGCATGTCGAGGAGTTATAACTATACAGAACCTTTCTTTTTTTCCATCATTTAAACGAAAGTAACATAAAAAGTAGCAAAATATCATCTGTACCTCTAATTTAACGAAGAATTTTCTTTGTAACACGACCACGCTACACTGGAAACGCGTACATTTGCTTTGAAATTTCATGCAACGTTGTTTGGAAATTATCAGTAAATGAAGATTTTATCATTCACCATCTCAGAATAGGATGTCCGAGTAGGTCCATACTCAGCAAAACGACGTCAAGGCGGCTTATGCATTTTGTCGCCCCAACCATACATATTTTTTTCAGAATAAAAATCAAATCACTCTAACATATTCATGCTAGGTTAAAGTCATGTAAACAACATAAGGAATTGTGTGAAAATTATGATAGAATTATTCTTATTCAAAATGTGAATTCTTCTTTGATAAGTTTAGTCACAATCTTGTGTGTTGTTGAAAAAGGAAACATAATGGTAAAAATTAGAAAATTTAAGTAAATCGGATGATGAATGAATAAAACAAAATTTATTGCTTCAGACAGTCAGAAACATCCTATATAATGGGAACTTTTATTTTGAAAGAAAACAAAATGCGTTCGACATAGTCACCAAATTTTGAATTATTTAATGAAAGAACATCATCTATATAGCGGAAAGTAGAGTTAAATGATATTGCTAACTTCAAATCTTTCTTCCTAAGAAGTTCCTGTAACAATCTAGCTGTGGATATCAATGTAATTGTTGATGTTAAGCAATCTAGCTGTGGATATTAATGTAGTTTTTGGCATGACACGGGTTATGTTCTTCTCATATATTTTATGATAGTATGATACTAAACCCCTAACGGGAGGGATTGTACCTGATATTCATATGATGAAGACATAATCTTTCAATCAGTTTAATTGAGGTCTGGAGCTGGCATGTCAGTTAACTGCTAGTAGTCTGTTGTTATTTATGTATTATTGTCATTTTATTTATTTTCTTTTGTTACATCTTTTGACATCAGACTCGGACTTCTCTTGAACTGAATTTTAATGTGCGTATTGTTATTGTTTTACTTTTCTACATTGGCTAGAGGTATAGGGGAAGGGTTGAGATCTCATAAACATGTTTAACCCCGCCGCAATTTTGCGCCTGTCCCAAGTCAGGAGCCTCTGGCCTTTGTTAGTCTTGTATGATTTTAAATTTTAGTTTCTTGTGTATAATTCGGAGTTTAGTATGACGTCCATTATCACTGTACTATTATGCATATTTTAGGGGCCAGCTGAAGGACACCTACGGGTGCGGGAATTCTCGCTACATTGAAGACCCATTGGTTGCCTTCGGCTGTTGTTTGCTCTATGGTCGGGTGGTTGTCGCTTTGACATATTCACCATTTCCTTTCTCAATTTTACAAAGTGTTTGTGCTAAACAATTGTCAGTGTATATCAAAGCCTCGTTATGAACATTTTTATTTTGCACTTTTCTTCATAATATTTAAAAAATCGTTACCATTTACAAAAATAAATAAATATATACGAAACAGCAAGCGTTCATGCAAATACTTGTTTTGAAAGAAGTATTGACGTCAACGTGAAAAAACCCTGTGAAATACGACCTTGCTAACTGAGGATAAAATGTTTACGACAAATCAAATATCAATTATCACCGATTCAGTCTGAAACGAAGTTCGACTTTCTGTGCGTATTCCTCTCTATGTAAAACAATGTTTTTATAGTTCCTTTACCAATTACCGATTCCATTTTATAATAAACATACTTTTCTTCCCTTTGGTAATCGTAGAATGGGTCTATTCCTGGCTTAATTTGTAAGATTACATAACACGTCTATTCTAGTATGTAAAGATTTAAGACTACGAAAACACGTCGCAAGTGAGTTGTGCACATTTGAATTATATCGTCAGCCGATGGGTGATGGTTACCAACAAAAGTATGGAGTGTCAATTTCAATAAGGGATGTGACAGTCGTTTTCTGTTCGTTCTAATGGTTGATATAGTTGCCAAAAGTAAGTCAGGAGTAAATATGTATTAATTATAAACGTAATAAGAACTATGCCTCTGTTGAAAAATTAAATACAAATGATTGGAATTTGAATTCATCACATTTGTCATAGAATCTAGATTGAAGTCGTCCTTGTATGTTTATATCGAGAGACGATTAAGACATGAAGCAGACTTACGAATTGCAAGGGTATCTTGAATAACAAGAATCCCGGGATAAATGTCACTGAAACCTTGGGTTATTGATTGACAGGATATTATCAATTAATCAACGGGGAATTAAAGATATTTACAAGATGCTTTCGAACTTTTGTCTTTTGGAAGGGTGTATATCTTTTCTGGGCATATGAGTTCAAATATTTATTCTACTTTTTATTGAAGTATTGATCTACAATTCTTAACAAATTTCGTGTCTTTGTGCTAGCATTTTCATTACTTAATATATTGTTTCGTACTGAACTTATAGTTGTAAGTCATAACGATTTTCATGTTCATAGTTATCAAAGGTACCTGGATTATAATTTAGTACGCCAGACACGCGTTCCGTCTACATAAGACTCATCAGTGACGCTCAGTTCAAAATAGTTATAAAGCTAAACAAGTACAAAGTTGAAGAGCATTGAGGACCCAAAATTCCAAAAAGTTGTGACAAATACGGCTAAGCTAATCTATTCCTGGGAGGAGAAAATCCTTAGTTTTTCGAAAAATGCAATAAAAGCTTCTCCTGTTTCATATTTGCACTTATAATGTTGTATAAGGAAGTGACCAGAAAAAATACCAAAGACCTTGTAAAAACAGTATAGACATATATATTTTGTCAATTGAAGCAATGTTAATCGAAAACAATTTAGTCTAGCCAGCGCTCTGTGTTGTCCTTTATAAGTTTAAGAAATCATAAAATGATAAGGTTTAAAAAAAAAAGACAAAAATCCAAATATTAATTGTGAGCATTTCGTTGGAGAGAAAAGCGAAACGATAAAAAATGTAAAACCTTTTTATTTGTAAAGGAAATTAAATATTAGTGATACCCGTAGTTCAAAAAAAGCTTTCGATAGAATGTTAAAAAGGTCAAGTTTTAGACACTGATCATTCACACTGTTATGTATTTACATAATATAATTGATGCAAATTTGAAGCACGGCAAGTTTAAGTTTTGTAACTATCAATTGTTATTCTTATAAGCCAATTTGGTGTATTTACATTCAAGTATTTACTCATCATAATAAAAAAAAGAAATAAATTAAATAAATTAAAAAAAAAGTATTTACTCATCATCGACTTAGTGTAATTTAAGCATTTCGTATTAACGGAAACATATCGATAAGGGTGCATAAGATTCATTACCTATCATTATAATTAGCCGAAGTTCACATTTGCACTACATCCCTTGAGAAAAACCAAACAAAAAAAAACCCTTTGGTTTCATGAAAGCCTTTTATTCGAGAAAACATTTCTGTTTTCATTCTTTAACAACTAACGCTCAGGATAAAATTCTATTATTATTATCAACGCCATTAGTGAATATCCAACAAATCTATGGCTTCTATGAATTATTTCTTAAATCATAACCTTGATTATTAACAATTTTATGCTAACAATCAAATATCTGGCAACTTATTCTAAATAAGCAAAGGCTGCTGGAAGTTTCTGTAAGGAATATACAAGTACTAATGCATCTTCTTATTATAAAAAAGAGACACTGATACAATCTACAATACTCAGGAAAGTTGAAAATAAATAATTGAAACTTAAATGAAATAAATTAAAGAAATGGACAAACAATTGAATATTTATTTCTGTTACATTTTATTTAGATTAAATACGAACTCATACAATTTAAATAAAGACATCATGTGCGACATGTATTTCGGTTCTTGAAATTTTGATCTTTACCTGGAATGTTTTTATATAGATACAAAGAAATGTTGTGTGATTTCTAATTATCAACTATCCAACAAAGAAATAAGGAAATGATGTAAACAACAAAATGGCGAAAAAAGCTAGTAACTTTAACATGTTGAAGCTCCAAAAGAAACCAGGATAGCACAGGCAGGAAACTCATCAATTGAAAACAAATGTGTTTCGAGTTCCATAGTTTAGGAAGGCATTAACATACATGTACAATTTCCAGGCAAATATTTTCAAAAAATCATTACTTACTTTGAAAGAAGATTGCAATCTTCTGAAGTCTTTTCTGTTGTTTCTTTTTCAAACAAAATTTGTAATCTGCTGATTATAGTGTTTAGCTTTTACATTGATATTAAGACTTTTTCTCATCGCAAATTTTCAATAAAAATGTTTAAGACAGTTTAACAGTTTTACCTGTCAATTTCATGTTCACCGATTTGATTTAAATTCTCATATTTGATTAACCATATGCTTAATCTTATATTCAAATTACAAAAGATCTAAAATAAACAATTAACAATGTAATCACATTTCGTGGGTCTCTTTTGTTGAACGTCATCTTATTAACCATCGAGATGACATCCAGACTGCCGACGGTCACATAACCAGATATGACAATTTCCAGATTTAAGCCAATGGTTGACGGTTTTTAATGCGATCAAAATAGTCACCAAAGATCACCAGAACCTATTCAATGAGACGAAACTATGTATATAACACAGATTTTTCAGAGCTTTGTCATAAAATTTCTTGAGTACCACATGCAATACGAATAAAGAACAGGTTGATAAGAGGAGATAACACAATTGCTCCCACATAACGAGAACAGAAACACATACACCATTTTGTTAAATATCCATTAAGAAATAGGTAAGCCGTATTACAATCAATTATTCTGGAAAGACGATGACACAAGAATGACATGTCTAGTCAAACACTGTTATCTAACAACAAGCACTTATAACTTGTTTTTATGTGTTTTAAAACAAAAATGTTCAATCCGTCTCAATATTTAGGCCTGATTAATATCCCTAGAATTTCATGGCTTTTTCATATTGTCTTCTTGCCAAGATTTTTTCTTCTTCATTTAATAGTAATGTTAGTGATATTAGAATTACCTTTCTTTGAAATGTCGTAATTTGTTTTCATATTTTAGCTTGTGTACTGCATATGTGATAATACATGACATGATCACTACATTTTATCGAGTGTTTTTCTCGTTCTCGTTCAGTTTGCTGTACAAGGTGTTAACACACAGTGTAATGTGTTTGTTTAACTAAGGACATTCAGAAATTGAAGCATCCTAGTACAAAGTACAAAGTCTTAAGAAAAAGATGAGAATAAGCTATGTTTAAAGACAACTCAAAAACATGAAAACCATGTTTGCAAGCAATTGAAACAAAACAACTATATAGTCAGTATATTAATTTACCCTTCCTCATGTATTATGTTCAAGTGTAATTGTTTTGATTGATGCGTTGGCAAAGCATTAGATCTGTTGACCACGTGTTTCGGTTCGCCATGATGATATTGGGATGAAAGATAGACTTATAAACCTTGCTGTACCGACAAAATACTTTTTTTTATTGTGCTCAGCTTAACTTTAAACGTATACTGAAAATTTTCTATCGAACAAATACTAACAACAAGATACATAATTTTGTCTAAATGCCCAAATTGCATGACCAATGTTCATCCACCAGGGTCATTTCCATCCACCAGGATCATGACCAGGACCAACGAATATACAAAGTCAACTCAGTGAGCCTCATAATAATTTTCTGTAAAATGAATACACAGTAATTGGTATATATTTATTTTAAACTGATAATTGACTGATATCGAACTTACAAATGTGCATTTCGAAATGATATATGCAAGGTAAATTATGTTCAGCTCATATTGCAATAAAATTTCTTTAGACGGCGAAAGAATTTTGGACATTAAATCTACCGAATTGCATCAATGATTTCCGGCTATGAAAAAAATTGCACTTGATATTGTTTCAATTCAAACCAAACCCTTTGAATGCCATTGACATATTTAGAAAAGGCTTTAATCAATAAGCAATACGAATTATGGTCTTCTTATACATATTTTTATGGGAGTTTGTGCTTGATATTCCTATGAGAAAGACGTAACTTTTTTTTAGTTTATTTGAGGTCTTGAGCAGGCATGTCAGTAACTGTTAGTTGTCCTTTGTTAATTTATAAATCATTGTCATTTTGTTAAACTTTGTTTGTTACATACTCTGACATTTGACTCGGACTCCTATTAAACTGAGTTTGACTGCGCGTATTGCTGTGCGTTTATTTTTTCTACATTGAATAGAGGTACTCAATACTTTAGTTTTGGGCTTGTTCCTGTGTTGTTTTTAATCAAAGTATATCACCACAATCTGCAAAGATAACTCTACATTTAGTTTAACTAATAAACTGAATAACTCTACATTTGATTAAATATTTGCTTGAAAGGATCAATTGTTTAATTTCCCCACGGATATTTAGTCAACTTACAGGTGTCAGACCACCAATTAATCCCTCCAATTTAGAACGTATGTAAAAGTAGTCCTACTTTGACACAAAATAGTGCTTTTGATGTCATTGTTTACTTAAACTAACCAACAAATTTGCAGAAATGAAACTTTTGGTGAAAGGGAAATATATTTAGACCATTTTGAGCCAAAATTCACTTGTCTATGAGTTTGCATTAAAAATTCAGGATTAATGCGCTACATAGTAAACTAATTTAAGATTTCCAGAAAACCGGGAGTTATTTTGGTAGTACCTGTCTTTTCAAAATCAGAAATTTGTTACAAGACTTTAAACATTGATTGAAAATTGGCATGTAGGAAGGTGATACATGTACAATTCAGGATATACCTGGTTTCCTTGAAGTTAAACTTAAGGTAAAATATTTAGAAAGCTGTGAAAATTGCAAAATTTGGTTGAACAGATAGGGATTTTTAATTGGTGGTCTGACACCTTACATACACCTAGAGGAATGACATTCTCTTATTAGATTTTATTTCACACTTTTCGTTTCTTTTTGTTTATTTCCATTTTTGTACAGTATCTTTAAGGTTATCTTTTAAATATCGTGACAATATTTTTTGTATCGGTAATATCATAGATTGTGATACATTAAAGCATTGCTTAACATATATTGCTATCAAGTTATAATACTAATGGTTCTACATCCATTGGATACAAACGAGTTATATCTCAGCAGGGTATAGGAGTAAGATTTCATCAAATTGTTTTTGGCATATTAAATAAAGTAGTTGAATGCTAATTGATTCTCTTGTATGGGATAACATAATGTGTCCTTAAGTATTGCACAGTTTTTTTTTTATTAACTGTGAATATTTTTCGCAATGATCCTTTCTTTTGCGTTTTACTCATTATTGAAAGCCGTAATGCGATATTTAACTGTTTATATCCACGACAGTTGAACTTTTATGAACAGTTATCTCATGAACATGTTGGTACATCTCCTTATTTTGATATCAAACAAACTCATTTAGCTGTTTTCTGGACAATAGAATGCATTGTTGTATATAGGTTTCCAGATATGTTCAACCTAAGCAATACTGTGTATGTGTATTAAACGTGAATTTAAATATTCATTTGCTTCTCAGTGTTTTCATTTTTGATATGTTATTCAAGCATAATACAATTTGAAATATAAATGATAGCGTTCAAGCCGACATATTTGATTTATTGGTATCAACACTTTGCTTCGGAAATTAGTTTTCCAAGAGTTCACAACAAACCAAAAATCAAAATTAAAAAGACAAATCTTAAGGTGTTTCCTTATGAAATCAAAACTTTATCAAATATTTGCAGGATATGTTATGCTCAAAACTAGGAGTGGATCAACACAAATGATTGAAAAAAATCAATCTACCAAATAATAGAGAATTTCAACAAACCATTTACCATCCCCCAATCTATATGTTAAAAATGTGAACTAAATGAAATAAACAGATCAAAGTTTTTGAACTGTGACAGTTTATAACCATTAATTCTACTGAATGAAACATGCTTTACTTGACCATTGCTGCCCTAGTTTTATATGTTCAATAAACAGGACGTTGATAAGCCATCGATGCGTGCATTTCAGGAATCTATAATTGGTACTTCTAAATGAAATTTCGAAAAACATTTAATAATACTGGCTGGTGAAAACAACAAACGAAAGAACTAAAAACAGGCGCTTACTTGTTAACTATGGTTCTTTTATAATGGGTCATATAGAAATATGTATTATAGAATACGAAGACAAGTAATTGTTTTTACATTCTATTAATGCATTTGTTGACTAAAAAGTAAAATAAGTAACAAAATATTTGTAATGATATAGCAGTAGAAATAGCTTTTTTCATTGAACATTTCAACTATTTCGAAACGTATTGTTCCCTCCAACGGACGCACTAAATTGTCTAAGCTTCCCGACTTGTTCATTCAAGTCAAACATATCATAAAAGTTGCTTTAAGTAGTCTCCATGCACACCATATCCCTGAATCTATATGCATGCACGATGATACGTGTCGTTTTGTGATATGTCATGACATAAGTTCTTGTGATATCTTCCGAAGTCCATTTCTTTTAGCATAATATAGAGCTGTTCTGCAAAACTTGTCCTTTGGGTGCACAGACGCTCCTTCTTTTAAGAGAAATCGCACAAAACACAACTTTTCTTCATTTTCATTGGAACTTGTTCGACATAAGGTTATCAATAGAGATTCATCAGAAGAATTTTTACAATCAATGTCAAAGTTTTCGTTAATTAAAATTCTGGCCAACATAATATATCCTTCTGCAATTGCATTAAACACTTCGATTTGATTTCTGCTCTCTTTTCGCTTTCGTGCCGCGTGACGCCATGTAGAATTCTTTAATTTCCCTTGAAGATATTTGAAAAGCGACATTGTCTTTGGTAGCACAATATTACAATAACAAACCCATAGTTTATTTAATCCCTTTTATAGGAATGACTGTGATATATAGCATGCTGTTTATTAACACTTTCTTAATGACTTTTAAAACAAATAGCTTTCTGTTTTTGTTTACTTCTTTCCTGTTCTTTTGTAAGTTAAAAGATCAATACTTTTTAACACATGATGCTGTGTTATGAACACCTCTTCTTTTTTCATATTTAATTAAACTATTTTGACTATTTGCTTATTCTATTTTTTATCACGTGTCATCAATAATGGCATCTCTATGAAACAATCTCCCGAACGGTTTAAGACAATGCAAGTCCCTAGAGTGTTTTAAAATACAGCTAAAAACTCATTTTTATCGCATTGCTTTTAATTAGATTGAATTCTTTTCTCTTTTACGGGCTTGTTTACTCTTTGTATTTCGTTTTAGAGTTGTTGCTTGTTCTGCATGCTTTTAGCCTATATTGTTAATTTTTAATTCTTTGTTTTAACATGTATTTCGTATTGACCTTTTATTTCATGGTAGGCATTTTTTATTTCAGTATTTGAATCTGACACGATGATATTTTTTGTTATTTTTTTTTTTTTATATTTTATGTTATTGTTATTGATTTGTTTTAATTACCATGTGTATGTACAGCGCCTTAGAGTAATTTTTATTTTTTATATAGGGCGCTTTATAAATTTTCATTATTATTATTAATAAATCACTGCTTGTATATTAACTTGTTATAAAATATCCTTGAAGTAACAAATCTTTATAGCTGAATTGACGATTTTGTAAAGGACTAAAAGTTGATAACACTACATACAACTCGGTTAGATAAAATACGTTCATCACCAATGTTGTCGTGGCACTTATCAGGGAAAGCTGTTTCGAATTATAAAATCCAAACATCTTCTCTGTGCAAGCTCAATATAGGATCATTTGTTGAATAATACATTTCACTAGAAAATCTGAAATTGCATGGACTGACGAAATAGATTATTCAGGCTGGTGAAAGTGTAAACAGAGACATATTTTGTTCTCAAGATCATCAACATTTAACCGGATATAATTAATTCTTTATAACAGTGTGTCTCGTGTCTCATCCAATACCATAAACGATATAAGAAAAAGGTGTAATTTAGATCCTCGTGACTATTTGATGGTCAAGTTAAACAATAAATCAAAATCACAGAATATCAAAAATTTTACATTTGTTTTTTTCTAAAATGAACAGAATATGGAATGTATAACATGTTCGTTGATTTTGGAGTATAGTAAGAATCCGAAACTTTACAAAATTCGTTCCCTGCTATCTTTTAAGGTAATTCTAGGGAACATGTTTCATTTCGAATAGACGATTTCAAACTTATAATGGAACATTAGTTCGATTGTTTCTTTCTAAGCTTAAAAGGAAATCAGGTAAGAAAACGCGTCTAAGATATTTTCTTAATCTCGACTTAAATATTTGAACATGCCGTTTTTCTTCGAATGTATTAAGGTTAATTGACATGATCACAATTGTAAAATATAACTAATTTCATTCTGTTCTTATATACTAGTTAATGAAACGGTCGTTTTGATGGTGACCTTATCTGAAAAGTCATGTAAATAAATCATTCAGACATATTTAGTGTTTCAGTAAATTTGCTGACTTGTCCACTGCTGTGATTTCCAGTACGAAAGCCGACAAGGATCATTCAAAATTCATGATTCATTATTCAAAATTCAAAAATCCTACATTATTCTTTTGGCTTTCCCCGTTCTTATGAAAGCCAATAAGTATTGCACTTTAATATACTACTGAAAGCTATATTATAAAGTTTGTTAAGAACACGAGTTCATTTAAACAAGGCGAAGGGTCCGTAAAACCTTCAAAAGAATCCAATCAACCTGACCATTTGAAACCTCTGGTAACACAGCGTCCTTGAAAGTAGCAATTCTCATTAAAGAAACAAAAGCAATATACGATCATATCGTTTATATATATATATATATATATATTCAATGTACAATCAAAGTTTGAATGTCGTTTCACTCAAAAGGAACGTTCGCTATGGAAAAATGGAAACCATCGCTTTTTCGTAAAGTTTTTGATGTTGACCGAACCTTGTTGTCAGTTTCTGATTGTTCGGACTTCACTGTTCCCTAAGGTATCTTTATCTTAGACTCATTGATGTAGACTTGGATAACCTAAGTCTACAATTGCTAAGTTACTTATCTATGTAGCGAATTAGAGGTAAAGTTTAGATAAATCCCAATTATTTTTATTTAAATTGAGAAGAATTTATTTAGAGTCTGTCTCATAATGATATAGTAACGCCCATTACTCACTGGTGGTAAGCGGATGGTCGTAACTTAAAGTTACGACCATCCGAAGATGGGAGACAACTCTAGGGATACATCTTTCTTTTCCGATTTTCGTGCAGTAAAAAAAATGTTTCAGTAAAACAGCTTGTATCATACATACTAATCGTCTTTGTGTTGATATTGAAACAAAATTTGATACATAAAAACATTCCAATTTTCGTAAAATGATCATTCAATAATTCGAGCATGATGGTCGTAACTAAAAAAACAAAACTGTTCAGGATGGTCGTAACTTAAAATTGTGATGGTCGTAACTCTTTATTAAATAGGACCTAATAAGACAAGTCAATAGTTTTAAACGTGTCTTTCGTTATATGAATATATTATATGATATATTTGTGAAGTTGATTTCATTAAATGATAAAAACTAAAAGAGGTGAAGAGAGGGATACCTGTAAAGTGCGAAAGGAAAGAAAATTGGAACGAATCGAAAAAAAACCCAATACAAAATGAAATGACCAGTCACTGTTACTTAAAATATAATGTATAAAATCAACCAAGAGGCAACTGATTATAAGCTGTTAAGTTTAATAACAATATAAATTCTCAAAGGTGGAGAATTCATTTTAACACACAGCTCTGGTTATGATCATTCTTAGTTACGAATTAAGAAGAGGCGATTTTAACAAATTTGACATCACATGAAATAACAGTATCCTGATTTATTTTCTTTATATTTTGCATATATTGAAAAGAGAAACTTTTTAAAAACTAGTATGTACCTACTAGGTGGAATTTAAAAGAAAAATCTACAATTTAAAATTGATATTTTAAGTCAAAAGAGCATAAGTAAGGAGTCAAAATAATGGTATGGGGATCGTTATCGAGACAAGACCATATCCGCGAATTCGCAGGTCCGTAATCGAATTAAACAACATACATCTTATTCTTAGCCTGGATTTTGAGAAGGCGTATTGTCATTTGGTATATAGTCAAGCTGATTATAAGGTGCAAATTCGAAGTTCAGGTATAATTATTACCCGTGGTTTTAGAAAATTCTGAATACGCCTATTGGTACCATGCTTTCCGTTATACATCTTTGTCTTTCTTATGGAAAATACCATGAACCCTGGACCACACGTTTTTTATTCCCAATTCATAAAGGGAATGATGCATCCGATCTTAATAACCATCGAGGAATTACAATTACTGATTAATTGGGGAAGCCTTTTTAATAAGATACTTGATACACGTCTTTGTAAATCCTTAGATAAATATCATATCATTGATGAGAGTCAAACTGGGTTTACCAAAAAAAAAAAAAAAAAAAAAAAGAAAACACAACCATCTGACCATATGTTCATTCTAAAAATTATCATAAACAAGTATTGTAATACAAAAGAAGGTAGAATGTTTGCCTGCTTTGTTGATTTCCAGAAGGCGTTTGATACTGTCATTCTCCCAGGGATAAAACTTAAGCTATTGGATATAGTTAGAGAGTATGGTAAGAGATCTCTTTAGAACTAAAGTTGGAGTAAAACAGGGAGACAATTTGAGTCCAAATTTGTTTAAAATTTTTATAAATAAACTTCCTGATTGTGTTAAAAATTCCTCTGATCAAGCTGTTGTTTATTCACGACCAGCCTATTCTTTACTATACATATGCTGATGATCTTGCCATTTTTTCAACTTCAGCAAAAGGACTTCAAAGTAAACTTGATGGATTAAGATCGGTGTTTGAAAATTAATCCCAATAAAACCAAGCTATAATAGTATTTAACAAGACAGGCAGACATATCAAACATGATTTTTATTTTAATAACAGGCGTTAAAAGCCTACCATAAGCTACGCAAGGACTTTCTGTCACTGAATCCAAGTTTAAAAAACAGCCTTCATGTTTTTGAGCATACAATAAAACCTATTCTCTTATATAGTACTAAAATTTGGGGATATTTCAACCCTTTAAAAAAAAAAAAAAAAAAAAAAAAACAAATGTAGATCAGGCTTATCCTAAGTTTCTTATAGAAAGACTACGCATAGAATTTTGTAAACATTTACTTGGTGTTACCAAAAGAGAAACACATTTTGCCAATCTTTCTTAACTTTGTAGATTCACTCTGTATTTTGTCATTGCAAAGTCTATGATCAGATACTGACACAGGCTTGACAATTTGGGATCATCTTTCCACTACTAGAGGAGGCATATTTAGAGTCAAAATTACTACACGAGTTAAAAAAAATCCTTCACAGTATGGATCCTTAAACTTCTTTCTAAAGAATATTAAAGGGGTCAGCAATTCACATTGTTTACTATATGCTGATGATAATGTATTTTTTTTTTGAATTTCAGCAAAAGGACTTCAGCAAACAGTATTAATACATAGCTTGTAGCCAGGATAATATTCAAAAGATAGATCTTTATGCTTCAACTCAGCGTGCTGGTCTTTTAAATCTGAATACATTCATACAATATAAACATATAACATAAATATTATTTTCAACCTGCATATGTATGTGATAGTTGCCGCAGTACATTTAGTTCTACCTAGTAATATTATCTTAGCTACAAGGCTGGCTATAAACTACTAATATTTGATCTTACTCTTAATCAAAGCGTGTATCATTGTAAAATATATACCTGCATATATGTATGTAATATTTGCCGCAGTACATTTAGTTCTACCTTGTAATATTATCCTGGCTACAAGCCTGTCTACAAACTACTGATATTTGATCTTACTCTTAAATTCAACGCGTGTAGCATTGTAAAATATCTCAACCTTATTCATACTTTCTAGGTTAACAAGATCGTCATGCAATCGACAAAAAATAAAGACAACACGATAAAAACACCAGGCATTTGTGGATTTTCATTAATCATGATTCACCAAAAGCCGAACATTTGAAAGCCAATTGTTTATAAAAACTGCAATAGCTGATTAAAAATTAAAGAAGGTTGTTCAAAATTGTACGTTCAATAATTTCATCTGCCGACATGATAGCAGGAAATAAAAAGTCGTAAATAAAAAAAAAAATCTGGAAAGCAAATATTCAACAATTTTATGCCTTAACGTACAGTAAAAATATATATTAATACTCAACCCTAACATACTATTTGGCTTAATGCGAGTTGATTAGTTTTCACTGTTTCTCCTAAAAGATGGTCGTTTGGAACATATCAAAAATGTATGATTGATAATTCTTTAACTTAATTTCTGCATACCATTATTAGAGTAATAAATGAAATAATATTTTGTGTAGTAAACTTTATATAACAACTGAGTTTATTAACATGGTTATGCATGTGCACAGTACTTTTAAAATAGCTTGATGAAAGTTCGTCTAAATACTTGAGTTACGGTCATCTTTCAAAGTTACGACCATCTTGTGTCGGTTACGACCATCATCCAAAATACTACAGTTGACATTACGACCATCACAAGTTAAAGTTACGACCATCATGCTCGAATTTTTGAATGACTATTTTACGAAAATTGGAATGATTTTATGTGTCAAATTTGGGTTCAATAAGAATGCACTCACGATATGTGTATATGAGACAAGCGGTTTGACTCAAATGAACCTTTTATTGCACGAAAATCGGAAAAGAAAAACTTATCCCTAGAGTTGTCTCCCATATTCAGATGGTCGTAACTTTTAGTTACGACCATCCGCTTACCACCAGTGATTACTATATTCCTTTTTGAAATATCAATTTTGAATTTTGAATGATCCTTCTCGGCTTTCGTGCCTAAGATTGTTCGCTTGCAGTCGATGTAGCAATTTTGCCAACTCAGTATAATGTTAGTTAATTGAATGAAAGCGAAATGTCTGAACCGTACCGACTACATTGCAGTGGATACATATGTAAAATGTCATTATAATGTATTGATATTTTGAGTTGTTTAGACCATACGACCTTTTGAAATAAATAAATGTTCACTAGTTATAGTTTCGTTCAGTTTACCCTTTTCAGCAATTTCCACTAAAAGTAAATTGAGAAGATTTAAAAAGATAAATATGAGCAACCGAGTCATCAATAGTTATCAAAGGTACCAGGATTGCTTTCAATTTCTTGTCAGAAATTCGTGTTCAGTATTTAAGAGAGGTTACAGTAGGATTTCTGTCTCATACAAATAAAGAACAGGAATTGTATATCACTTGCTGTAATATGCCCAAAAGGTGTTTTACATACTATAACAAATAGTTTTATTAAGAGGTGTTTTACATTCTATAACACATAGTTTTAATAAGAAGATAGTAATTTACCGATTTTCAACTTGAACATTTGTAAAAGCAAAGAAAGCATGTTTTGTTCAAAAAGTAAACTAACAATAAACCAAACTCCAAGGAAAATTTAAAACAGACACTTTTTAATAAAATGACAGAATCCAAATCTCAAACAACCGGCATCTGTCACTGGTTGATAAGCAGTTCAAAGGAGGGGCGAAAGATACCGAAGGGACAGTAAAACTCTTAAGTTTTATAATATTTCACTTTATGTCTATCTATTTCCAATTGCTGATTTCCATGGTTATATATTCGTGTGTGTCCATCCACTCTGATTGCAATGATATTTTCATTTGGAACGATATTTACTCTTAATAATGAGGCAATAACCTATCCACGACTTTTGAAGACTTCTATTTATTTTTGTATCTTAATATGTGTGTGTCTTGTGTGTTAATAAGCTCTTTGAGTTAGTTATGCAACAAAATTTACTCCCACTTATGTGGCAATAACCTATCCACGACAAGTGCAGACTACATTTTTTGTTATATTTTAGTCTGTCTGTCTTGTATGCAAATAAGCTTTTTCAATTAGTTATTTAAAAGTGTTTACTCCCACGTATGTGGCAATAACCTATCAACCACATTTACGACCCGCACTGACTTGTATATCTCTGGTGTGAAAAAACGCTAACTGATTTATTTACGTTGCATCATATTAGTCTTTTCAGAGAGAAGAATTTCAAAAGTTTATTACACTTCTTCTTGCGATGTATATTTACTCTTTCCATATGCCCGTTTCTATAGTAATGTTTAATATTACATACACACGTAATCTATACAAGTAAATTATTCGACGATTGCTTTTGTGCCACATATTACTTACAAATTAAGTAAATAGATAAAAAATTGTTTGAAAGTTGGGCTGCATCTGTAAAAATTTTCCAAACAATCCCTGAGATATCTTCATTAGTACGACGATGTTATTCAAAGAACTACACAATTCAGGTTCGATCTATCTGAAATAATGATCCTTTGAGTTCACACATTATTTAGAGTTAGCAAATAGACAGCATGATAAGATACTTGATTTTGTAGTTGATATTGACCCCCCCCCCCCCCAAATTTCGCTTCGTGAGCTTCCCAAGTTAGAGGCATGTGATTGAATAGTTGTCGTGAGTTGCTGTTAGTCATAATCGTTTTTCGTTAAATATGTTATAAATCAGGTAGTTATTTCTCGATAAAATTGTTTCACATTCTTTCATATTGAGTCCCTTTATACCTGAATAAACAGTATAGATTTTATTCACTTTTGAAGGCAATAAGATGAACTAATATAGTTCATAGGGAACGCTAAATTAATAAGTTTTCCGATGAAATAGCAACGTAATTAGTGCTACTCTAGTGGTATGTTCTACTCTCAAAGCTCGTAGATTCGGTCAAATCGATCTACTAGTTCATAAAAAAGTTTTATTTACTTTTAATAATGAGGCAATAACCTATGCATGACATTTGAGGACTTCAATTTATTTTTGTATCTTAGTATGTGTGTGTCTTGTGTGTTAATAAGCTCTTTGAGTTAGCTATGCAACATAATTTACTCCAACCTATGTGGCAATAACTTATTCGAGATTAGTGCAAACTACAATTTTTTTTTATATTTTAGTCTGTGTGTCTTGTGTGCAAATAAGCTTTTTGAATTAGTTATGCAAAACTGTTCACTCCCACGTATGTGGCAATGACCTATCAACGACATTTACGACCCGCACCTGGCTTGTATATCTCTGGTGTGAAAAAAAGCTGACTGATTTATTTACGTTGCATCATATTAGTCTTTTCAGAGAGAAGAATTTCAAAAGTTTATTACATTCTTCTTGCGATGTATATTTACTCTTTCCATATGCCCGTTTCTAAAGTCATGCTTAATATTACATACACACGTAATCTATACAAGTAAATTATTCGACGATTGCTTTTGTGCCACATATTACTTACAAATTAACTAAATAGATAAAAAATTGTTTGAAAGTTGGGCTGCATCTGTTAAATTTTTACAAAAAACCCTGAGATATCCTCATTAGTACGACGATGTTATTCAAAGAACTACACAATTCAGGTTCGAATTATCTGAAATAATGATCCTTTGAGTTCACAAATTATGTAGAGTTAGCATGATAAGATACTTGATTTTGTAGTTGATATTGACCCCCCCCCCCCCCAAATTTCGCTTCGTGAGCTTCCCAAGTTAGAGGCATGTGATTGAATAGTTGTCGTGATTTGCTGTTTGTCATAATCGTTTTCGTTAAATATTTTAAAAATCAGGTAGTTATTTCTCGATAACATTGTTTCACATTCTTTCATGTTGAGTCCCTTTATTCCTGAATAAACAGTATAGATATTATTCACTTTTAAAGGCAATAAGATGAGCTAATATAGTTCCTTACATCAAAATCATTTTGGACCAATATCTATAATGCGTCTCTTTACTATTTATTTTATTCTTACAAGATTGATCGTTTATATAAATATACAGTGTTAATTTCCATTGTTTAACCCAAGCGTACATTTTAGATAAATAAATTGAATGAAAACTACGGTTCTTAATTTGTGCATTGGAATTAAAAATTCGATATGCATCATTACTTTCTTTTGTTTACAACTCTGTCTTGTATTGTTCTGGTCGTACTATTTCAAATATTCAATTTCATGACTGTATCATGTGTATCCATAAGTTTACCATAGTACTATCATATGGTTGGGTTAAAAATTAATGGTAAACCCTTAGGCTAGTTTTTACTGTTTTAATGTATAATCTTACCGTTTTAATTTCTTGACATAACTGCACGACTCGATTCTCAATTATATGTGTTAAGATAATCGTTGCAAAGAATCCTGCTCAAACTTTAGTGAAAGACGGGGTTAATCTTGCTTTGTTGCGAAAGTTTATATTCTTTGTTGAAGGCAATTGTAGTGACCTGCAATACAGGTTCCATTCAATTGAGTTTAGTTATTATATGTCTTGTGTTTCTGTCTCTGCCCTAGGTTTTCTATATGAGTCTATTGGCACGAGAAACTTCATATGAGCTTGACCTTTGCCCTCAATGTAAAACTTGTATATTTTGTTTGAATTAAATGGAAAATTAACTGTATGATTGGCATTCGTACCACATCTTCTAAGATATATTAGATACATAAGATATATTGTTAGTTTAGTGTACCACAATGACCCTTTTATCAAAATCCTTTTTTTTTCACAAGAATCTCTTGACCAGACTATGACTTTTTGACTCTTGACCTTTGCATATTGGATGTGGCTCTTGGTATGATTACATTGACGTCAAGTCAGGAGTCTCTGGTTTTTGTTAGTCTTGTATATTTTTAATTGTAAGTTGATTTTATAATTTGAAGTTTGAACTGGTACACATTTTGTTAAGGGCCATCTGAAGCCCGCCTCTGGAAGAGGGATTTTCTCGCTTTGTTGGAGATATAAAAAAGAAGATGTGGTATGGTTGCCAATGAGACAACTATCAACAAAAGACCAAAATGACACAGACTTTAACAACTATAGGTCACCGTACGGCCTTCAACAATGAGCAAAGCCCATACCGCATAGTCAGCTATGAGGACTCATAAATGGCCTTTGACTGCTTTCTGCTCTTTTGACATTGTTACTGTCTCTTTTACACATTCCACATTTCCATTCTCAATTATTTAGAATGTTTGGTTCAGATGAAACTAAATCCTTTAATTTCCGTGAATATCAAGTAAGAAAATTTACTGCTTCAGTAGCATCATGTTCTGCCACCTGTGATAGATAATGCAAAATGTTTCAATCATTTTACCTTAGATTTCATTTCATGGACATGTAGGTATGGATAGTCTGCTTTTACATCATAAAAATTCACACAGAAGGTATACGCATATCAATAAACTGAACTCAATGCTAAGAACCATTAAAGTACACTTAGACAGAGAGCTCAATCTAGTGAAACACTTTGTTAAGTTGGTCACATTTAACTTGATATCACTGTCTGTTACCAAACTGCACCGAGATCCTGAAAAAAAATGTGCAAGTTCAGTTTATTTAAAAAAGAATTCAATGGAAGAAAATAAGCTGATTACTGAAATAAATGTAGAATATGTCTATTAATCACAGATGCCCCTGCTTGTGAAAAAAATGAGTAAACTTCCACATATAGATGCAGGATTCGCGTAATTTTGACCGTTTTGTGACCATAAGCATTGTGAATAAGTTTCAAAACATTTGGCTGAGGCAAATTTAAGTTAAAGAACGGAAACAATAGATTTAGCAGTTTTCCTATCTCAAGGCTCCGGGTTGACATTTGTATCATTGGTACTCGTACCACAACTTTTTACACATAAAAAAACATGAACAGTGACGCCATCGTGACCCAATATTGAGCTTCACAGATCTGTGTTATGGGGTAATGTGAATCGCGTATAAGGTTCATAACATTTGATTGAGTAAGACTTATTTAAGACAAAGGAAACGAAAGAGTCAGCACTTCTTATATTTTTTAAAGGGACATGATAACTCTTGAACGGTAAATGTGACACTTAAAAATTTCAAATTTGATTTTGTGTTGAGGTGGGGATCCCGCTTACATGTTCAAACCCGCCTTATTCGGTATGTATGTGCTTGTGGTAAGTCAGGAGCCTGTAATTAAATGAATGTCGTTTTTTATGTGTTACATACTTGTTTTTCGTTCATTTTTTGTACATAAATTTGTTCGTTTATTTTCCCGTTTGAATATTGTTTTACAATGTCATTTCAGTGCCTTTTATTGCTGACTATATGCGGTATTGACTGCTCATTGTTGAAAGCTGCATATGACCCATAGTTGTTAGTGTTTGTGTGATCTGGTCTTTTGTGGAGAGTTTTTATTGGCACTCATGCCACATACGGGGGAGGGTTGGGATCCCGCTAACATTTTTAACCCCGCCTTATTTTATATGCACGTGCCTATTTTGTTTTTTGTTTATTTTTTGTACATAACTTATACCGTTTGTTTTCTCGTTTGAATTGTTTTACATTGTCATGTCGGTGCCTTTAAAAGCTGACTTTGCGGTATGAACCTTGCCCATTGTTGAAGACCGTGTTGGTGACCTAAGCTACATTGTATAATTGTTAATTTCTGTGTCATTTAGTCTCTTGTGGAGAGTTCTCATTGGCACTCATGCATCAGCTCCTTTTATATAATGTGTTTAGGTTTTGAAGTATTTGATTGAGGCAAACTAAAGTAAGAAGAGCAGAACCCGTTTTTATGGGACATTCGGGACAGACGGACTAGTGTAACTCTTTATGTTCCTAAATCATGGCGCCAACACAGGCATTCTTACTATTGTGCTGGTGATACACATCCCACTAGCACTGTCATTAACACATGTAAAATTAATTTTATTATAAAAATAATATTCAGTCTTAATCTTGATTTCTTTATTTTTGACCGAATGATTATATGCATGCCCTTCACAACGACTGAATGAGTATCAAATTTGACAAATTTATTGTACATAATTATACATTTTATTATATTTATAACTTTTTTTCCAACTAATTAAAGCTTACCAACTTATTGATCATAACTTTCCTTTATATGTCTTTTAATATTCTGTTTTGAACAAAAAGATTTCTAACATATACTTCACATGTATTTCTTTCAAATCTGACATTATTAAAAATCCATTAAATAAAATTCAGTCGAACTTGATAATAAATGTGCAATCAAATATATATGCAAGTCGTCAACTGGTCAATTAAGTGACTAGATGCACATATCGTTAGCCATATAAACAACATGTCCTAATTGGGTGGTTTTAAAACTTCTAGCATAGGTGGATCCAGGGGGCGCCCCCAAACCCTTTGTGGGGGAAATTTGGTTGATTATATATGGAATCATTGAAGCATGAATGAAGCGGGCCCCCCTTAGGAAAAGTTCTGGATCCGCCACTGTCTAGACATATTGACGTAAATAAGGGATGAGTAAAGGAAAAAAAAAGAAAACAAAATGACTGAATTAAATAAAAGGATGTTCGATATACTGTATACTTCGGTTTGTTTTAAAAATCTATACGATGCTTTATTTTTATCTAGTTTCCTTATCAAAATAATTGAAATGAGAAGATAAATACCTTATAGCTTCCTTTACCGTCGATGCTAAAATGTTTAATGTTATAAAATAATTTTAGCGTCTTTGACCTACTTTACCTTTTTATTCGGAGACTTGCGGTTATCTTCTGTTATGTTCAACGGGAACATTAGAATGTTCTAGAATAGAACCCAGATGGAACCAAGAAGTTGGGTTGCCTTAACCAAACAACCCGGATGTTGAACCAGTTACCATGGTTTCGAACCAAAGAACCAAGGTTCAGAACCAGAAAACCCAGATGGAACCAAGGTTTAGAACCAGAGTGCCCGGATATAACCTAATTGCATTCGGAATTCTCATGACTTTTTATACCTTCAATGTATTTTCCAAATCATTTATTTATTTAGTATATTTATATATAATTAATATAAATTGAAATATCAAAAAACCTCTGTGAAACGCTTTTTGGCCTGATGTTATTTTTAGTAATTGGCTGTGCTTTATCATTTGTGTTCTTTTTGAAAGCAGAAGATCGCAGAATACAATATATATTAAAGTTTCAAAAATATAAAATTTTGTAAAGAACTGAATATCAAATGCTTACTTGCTGAGGCCGCATAACGTAGGTATTTAGGGGCCCAATTCCTGATTGCCAATAATTTTAATGTGTCAACACTAATTCATGTAATTGTATAAGGAAAGTTTTCGTCAAAGTTGTTGTGGCTCCTATTGCAGGGAACGATTTGATATTTAGTCTGTTGCGTGATGAGTTATAGAAAGTAAGCAGTTTTTATTTCTACAATGTGTCATTTCCTGGTTACTGATAGTTTAACAACACTAATGTGCATAGACATTTTTTGTCAAACTTTTCTTTGAGGGAGAATAATCAATTATGCTTCTGTATCAATATTAATTCAATAAATAACATGTTGCAACGCCTGTCCAGACCCGTAATGGTTTTTTTTTTTTGGTGTTAAACAAGCACACTCAATCAGCGGTTTTATATTCACAACGGAAAGTTGTTTCAAAAAAGGCATTTGGATAAAGGTCTCCGATAACTTCTGGACTTAACAATCCAGCAGATCTGTAATAATTTTGCATCTTTTGATTCATGTGTTCCCCAGTTTTATTTATTGATGCTTACTCTTTATAGACTTCATTTTAAATCTTGTTAATAGGAAACGCCAAATTTATAAGTTTTGCGATGAAATAGCAACGTAATTAGTGCTACTCTCGTGGTATGTTCTACTCTCAAAGCTCGTAGATTCGGTCAAATGGATCTACTAGTTCATAAAAAAGTTACAACAAACCCAAGTTCGATCCGTCCTATTGTGTATATGGAAAAGGGGCATTCAACAAGTTATAAGGTAAACGGCATTTAAAATCAATATAATTGCCCTATACATTTAACTGAAATCAATAACTGAAAGAAATTGCTCACAAATGATACCCAAGATGAAAGTTTTCAGTAAGCAGGATGTTGATGGGCTATAAATGTGAATAATGAACTGACAGATACAAGGCCGGGCGAAAGAAAAACATACGTTTACCAGACAACTATCCGCCTTTCGAAGCAGATAAACACAATTAGGTTTGATAGAACTCAAAGATAATTCATTATTTTCATATGTAATTTATGAAATCATTTACCTGAAACAAAAAATGAAAAATAAACGATATAATCATATAACAGCAGAAACAGTGGTTTTCTTTCATTCGTTTGATCAGTTCTATGCGCATTTGTCCAATCAATAGAAACACATTCAAACGTATTATTGCATTAATAAGTCGTCATAAACAATATATCCAGAAAAAGGTCCTACGTGTCTTTTTGAGATATGTCATATGAGTTACACATAAGTTCTTGTGAGATCT
This sequence comes from Mytilus galloprovincialis, assembly GCF_965363235.1. Classification (NCBI taxonomy): domain Eukaryota; kingdom Metazoa; phylum Mollusca; class Bivalvia; order Mytilida; family Mytilidae; genus Mytilus; species Mytilus galloprovincialis. Next base: position 16,067,567 of record NC_134840.1, read on the forward strand.
TCCGAAGTCCATTTCTTTTAGCATAATATAGAGCTGTTCTTCCAAAATTGTCCTTTGGTAGCACAGACGCTCCTTCTTTTAAGAGAAATCGCACAAAACACAACTTTTCTTCATTTTCATTGGTACTTGTTCGACATAACGTTATTAACAAAGATTCGTCATAAGAATTTTTACAATTAATGTCAAATCTGTCATTAATTAAAATTCTGGCCAACATAATATATCCTTCTGCAATAGCACTAAACACTTCTTTTTGAGTCCTGCTCTCTTTCCTCTTTCTAGCCTCGTGTCGCCATTTAGAATTCTTAATTTTTACTTGCAGATATTTGAACAGAGACATTATCTTTGGTAGCAAAATGTTATATTAACAAAACTATTGTTAATTCATTCCTTTTATATCAAAAATGTGATAAAGTGCATACTGTTTATTAGCACATTCTACAATTATTTTCATAACATTCATTTATATAAATAGAATTATGTTTTTGTTTACTTCTTCTGTGATCTCGTTTTTCTTTAAGGGAATACCAACCTTGTTCACACATTATGGTGTTTGTTCATCAGGATTTCTTATTTATGTTTTGTTTTTCTTTACTTTATTGACAAAATGCATGTGCATTTAAAATTACAATATGTATCACTCCTATTGCAGGACTTTTAATTTTATGCATCCGAAGCGCTGTGTTTGGAAGTCCCTTTATCAGGAACGATTAAAGCCGCTTATTTAAAAGTCATTGGTGTATACGAATGACCAGAGGATTAGAAATAACAGCTTATTGCAAAAGATGCACATTTCAACAAAAGACTTTTTTGTGATGCATTATGCCAAAATATTTGAAATCGAAAATAGCTTATAAACCCAATCATGTAAACAAAAAATTTAGCCATAGCAGAGCAAGGCTTTGCATTTTGGTAGATTTATTCCTTAATTTAAAATATATTTGTCAATTTTATGAGAAAAAAACCCACAAAACTGTGGATTTATTATTATTTATTGTGTACAAATGTTCGTGGAATTCGAGGGTACAGATAAACAAGAATTCAATTATGCAACGTATTACACATATTTCTAAGGCTGTGTTCAAACTTTTGCAAATCCACGAAATCATATATCCACAAACATAAATAAATCTACATTATCCATTCAAATTTAGGGATACATACTTCATTTACAGATTTTGCTAGAATGTTATTACGCTGAATTGGAATGTGAACAATAGACATTTCACATTATCTCTTTCTTTTACAATAACTTACTCTTTTGACAATTTTAGTGAGTGTATTGAGCGAAATCAAGGGGAGATATGCGATCATCTAATTAGAGTCATCTAACCTTATGCAGTTTGATAAATTATGTTTGTAACAGACCTGCAGCAGATGTTTAGTCTAATAGTGAATGTCCTGCAGGAAGCCTATCTCATACGAACAAAAAACATCAGGAAGAGGAGCATAACTAGTTTCAACTCAAAACTAACAAAGCAATGAACAAAAAGTTTGCTTTAGATATTGTGACAAAAACTAAAAAAAGTACCCTTCATAAGATGACAGTGGGTTACTGATGTTCAAAGATCTAAAAATCTCACATTTAAGGTTCACAAAAGACTGATAAGTTTTTATATCAAGAACGATCCGTTTGTCGAGGGCGGAAAGTTGAAACCCAAAAAAAACCAACTACTTTTTTAAGTCACTTTTATTCATGTAGGGGAAACTATGAAGTTGTGCCAGGTCTGAAAGAACATACAAGTAGTTAGTCCATATTTTAAACAGAACAGTTCCTACATGTAGCTGTTACTTTACGATAGGTAAAATAGTTTTGAAATTTTTGTATGAAACGAAAGCTTAAGGACTTGTGATCAATGTAGAAAGTTGGTCTAAAATATTTGGAAAAAAATAAAGAAAATTAATAAGAAGGGCATATATGTCCTGTCATTCAGATCAAAAATACCTTTTTAACAATACAAGCTCATATCAATGACTGTTGAAGAGTTTGAAACCAGATTTTTTTTTTAGGTTTTGAAATAATGTTCTTTCTGTCAACACATTTAGGACAGACCTATTGCTATTATTTCTTTATGTGCGTCCATCCTCTCTGATTCTAATGATTTTTTTTCCATTTGTAACTCTTGCTAATGTAATAATAACCTATCAACGATTATTTATATTTAGCATATTAATGTATCATGTGATAACACTCTGATTGATTCGGTTATGAAACATTCTATGGAGTGGTTTCTGCGATCTTTAAAAAATCTAGAGTAACAAGGTTTTTGTTTTAGGTTAGTGGCCAAAAAAGTTATAAACAAAACTTATAATACTATTTATATTTAGTGAGACTCATCCAAATTACCAACAACCATCCAAAATTACCAAATAATAATAAAAAAAAAACTTTGCTAAATTTTCAATTTGAATTAAATCCTTTTCTTTGACAAATTCAATGCTTAGATTAATGATAGTTGCATTTGTTCTTTTTGTTTGTTAATGTTTATAAAAACACCGTCACTCAGGATCCCGGAGTCATTTACCAAAATAACTTTTTCATATTCGGTTACATTTTTTTACGATCCTGCAGCGCATTACGCACCCTTGATTTCGTCTTTAAACGGGAATAACTATAAACAAATTCAGTGTGCATCATAGGATTTAAATTATCTAACACACATGTAAGCTATATTCATATAGTTATATAACTACCGATCATTTAAACTATTTACTGTTATTTCTTTATTAGAAGTAAATGTTTAAGACTCAGATCTTAATCCAGTCTCGTACAGACTTCCGTTGCTGTAATGTATTTTCAAATAGACATAATATTCTAAAATCAATGCCTCTTATTTCGTTCAATATCAAGCCATAACCAAAACGTTTTCCGGTTAATCCGAGACTCGGTGACACGACTCCTTATTAGCAATGTTCAAAACGATTTAGCCGTTTATTCTCAGCTAAGTCGTTAATTGATTTCTCTTTTATGAAGAATAACAACAAATGAGTTAAACATTCGTCCCAAAGAATCAATTGAAACACAATAAAAGATAACAGGACAACCCCCGACAACAGATCGCATTACCTACATATACATTTACATATAAATAAAAGAATAAATGGGTAAAAAACTTTTAGATAGCAAACGATAAATATTACCCAAAGACACATAGATAGCATAACATAATTAAACAAAAGACATCTTTTAAAACAATATATGTCGAAATTAGTAAACAGAAAAGGAGGGCAAACTTACCTTGAACTTACATATATTGCATTCAGTTAAGGATACATAGCTTTAAATTTGTCAAAACGTGCATTTTGTCTACCTCAGACACGTCAGTGGCCATAGAATCATTGTCTACCTCAGACTCGTCAGTGGCCATAGAATCATTGTATACCTCAGACTCGTCAGTGGCCATAGAATCATTGTCTACCTCAGACTCGTCAGTGGCCATAGAATCATTGTCTACCTCAGACTCGTCAGTGGCCATAGAATTATTGTCTACCTCAGACTCGTCAGTGGCCATAGAATCATTGTCTACCTCAGACTCGTCAGTGGCCATAGAATCATTGTCTACCTCAGACTCGTCAGTGGCCATAGAATCAACACAAATGGGTTACCAAATCAAATATTTAGAACCAAATAGGAAGCCAAATACAACTTATATCAGCATCGGGTAGAACAAAAACTTAATAAACTGTTTATTTACAGAGGATTACTAGATATCTACCAATGATATTTAATCTCAACACAACAACGCTATTGGGCCGTAAAATTCTCAGGAACAACTAAGCTTTATTGCTAATATAAAGGAATTCTATGTGACTGTCATACAAGAAGAAGTTCAGCTTGTTATGAAACCAGGTTTAGTAAAATATTTCCTGTATCGAGGAATATGACAGCTTTTGTCAAATTGTTTGATGTGTTTGACACTTTGGTTTTGCCGTTTCCTAAGGTACTTTCCGATTTGAATTTTCCTGGTTTTTTGGGGGTTATTTTACATTTTAAAAGGTCACACATTGCACTCTAGATATAACAAATGTTGTCGGTTTAAATTGATTGAAGGGATTACACGTCTACATACCATATCACTGTAAATATCTTGCGAGATAGATAATTGACTTTATTAAAAAAAAATTAAAAACAAATCTTTGATTAAACTTTGGAATTCAGATGCAATCAACAAACCCAGTAAATACTAAATAAATGTGGTGAAGAGTTTTCCTTTTTTTAAAACAGTGTCGATTTCAGTTAAAGTTGGCCATCCTACTCTTTGTGAGAGTTTTTTTTTTTAATTTAGCCTATCTGGCTAGATATAAGACCGATTGTGTATCAAAGTTATTTCATTTTAAGGATCCAGTCTCAGCTATATTTTTAAGTCACTTTTATTTCATGTAGGGGAAACTACAAAGTCGTACCAGGTCTGAGAGAACATACAAGTAGTGAGTTCATATTTTAAACAGAACAGTTCCTACATGTAACTTTACGGTAAATAAATTATTTTGAAATCTTTGTATGAAACGAAAGGTTAAGGACTTGTGATCAATGTAGAAAGTTGGTCTAAAACATTTGGAAAAAAAAGAAAATAAATAAGAAGGGCATATTTACCCTGTTTTTCAGATCAAAAATACCTTTTATATCATTTAAAGCAATTGAGGTATGTTTAATTTGTCAGCTCAGTTCAGAATAAGGCGTAGTTTTGACATAAAAAGTACGACATTCCATTTAAATCTAAGACAAAATAACTATGAATTCTTTAAATTGCAAAATCTAACAAAAAAAGCAGTGAGCCTATGATTTAAGGGTTTTACCCCTCTTAATGTATCTCATAGTGGTTCTAAAACCAGATATATGAGTTTTATTGCTAAGAACGATAAAGTATGTGAAACTTTGCGTTTTTGTATTGTTTATGTACACTACTAATATAGATAGCTTTATTTCCATCGCGCCTTTTAAATCAACAAAAAGCCGTCCCAAGAATTGCTTTTCTGTATGATATTTTTTTAATTGTTTATTTTACACATTCATTACAGCTGGTTATCAACCACAAAATTGATATTCGACAAAATATTTTTGAAATCTTCATAGTCAGCTTGGTCACTGTGTCTAAACCACACCGACAAAATTTGTTCGGACTCGATGGTATCTAACATCCGGCACAATGACGGAACATTAATAGACAGAAGAAAGCTAGGTTTCTCCTTATTTTCTTATTTTTTTTTATGATATCGAAGAATATATATGTTCCAGACCATATGAGTATTTGGACCGTACGCGTACGGTCCGGACCGTATACGTATACTTGTACGGTCCGACCATACGCGTACGGTCGGACCGTATGAGTATACGCGTACGGTCCAGCTGACTAGACATGTTTTGAGATCATATGGGTTAAAAACAAATATTTATCAAAATCTTTATTTTTAGTTATACAAATTGTTATTATTACAAATAGATGGATGAAGTGAATAAGCGAACAATTGACATTAAATATTTGTTTAATTGTATATCTGAATCCTATTTTGTTACTCTGGCCAAGGTGACACTAGTCTTGCTACCACAAGGAACGTCATATTTTTTTTTACATTAACATGTTTTGTTCATGCATGTTCCTTTTCATATGCATTTTTTTGTAAAGTTCCTAAATGTTCTATGACAATTGTCCTCCCACATTATGTTTACTTCCGATAACTTCAATTTCAATGAGCATACTGGGCTGCAATTAATGAATTACTGACATGCTAAATACAGGAGATTAACAGATTAAATAAGCGCGTGTTTTTTAAATAGTTAAAATATTAAGTTATAAGTTATGTTGGTCTGTTATATACATTTGTATCTAATAAACTTGACCAACTTCTTAATATTAGTCAGACCGTACGCGTACGGTCCAAATACTAATACGGTCTGGAACATATATACACATACAACTATTTTCTATTGTGATATGCAATATTTTCTACAACCGTTCTATTTTAACGGAGAAATAAGTAAAAATGCACGTCAAAATGACGAATTGAGTGAACCTTGCCTCGAAATTGTTTAATTTCTCGTTAAATTGTTCACATTGTACGGAAAGAAAGGTACGAGAAGATAGATACTGACACGGAGATTGCGAAACTTGTTTTTTATGAACATCTCAATACTTGTATTTCTGAGTATGGAACGAAAGAAATGGGTCATGTCAAATAAAAATACACCGGTTTCGTCATTGTTGTTTACTACACAATCACCCGGTTTCGTCTATATATATCACCCGGTTTTTTATATTTTTTTAAAACCAACAATTTATGAAAAGAAACATTAACACGGATTTGAACATTGTCTTTCGAATGAATTTAAATATATATTTATTATAAAGTAAACTTGGCGTGTTTACATTTATTTACAAAGGTAATTATAGTACTACACATTTTCCGTAAATTCACTGATTTTCAAACTAATTTTAAATGGAATATAAATACTCAGTAGCAAACACTGATATCTAATTATTTTTTTAGCATTAACATTATGATATTTTTTTTTATATACATACAGGTTTTGAGATACATCGCAATATGTGACCCCCTCTTTTTTTTTTTACAAAAAAAACCTAAATAACGCTTCATAAACAAAATTTAAAACATCACCAAAAAGAATGCAGAAGTTGAGATTTATTTTACTAAGAAGTGTGTAAAGTTTGATGCAATAATGATAAATCGTTTTAAGATATGGAGCGACATGTTAAAAAAACAACACTCCTGTTTTACTTACATAGTTCTGTAACTCAAAAAGATTTCATTTGATTTTCACTAAAAGGTTTACAGATCGTTTGACCATTTGAAGAAATAACTTTGTTAAAATTCATGAAAACTAGATAAGCTGTTCTCAAGTTACGGTGCGACATGTTTACGCTGGACGGAAGGATAGACGGATAGATAGACTGAAGGACGGACAGAATGACAGATAGATGGAGGAACGGACGGATGGAAGGAAGGACAGACGGACGGATGGATGTATACAATAATACGTCCTGTAAAAAAAACCGCAATGAAATGGAAAAAAAACAAACTCTTAATTAAAGGTCAATAAGTTTTATTAGGATATCGGCCAAGTCGATTTATTTGTATATCTTCTTGACTTCCTAAGTCATTTTTGCTATATGACTTTTATATATATGTTTGAAAATAATAGATAGAAATTGATAAAAAGAACTTCAAATTTTTCATTTAAGGGCAATGCAATAACTCCTTTAAGAACTAATGTGAGAATTTTATAGTTAATGGACAAATGGTAGAGCTCAAGATTTTGAAGATAATCATCTGGCCCTTTCGAATTGTCTATGTCTACGGCTGTTTTTAAATAATTGGCATCATGCACTTGCATGCCCCCTTTGTTTATTTCTAAGCCATGAAGGCCATCTTGGTTGACAAGCGGGGTCACAGTAAACTTTTTAAAACTAGTTACCCTAATTAAAATTAAAAAAGACATATGATTTTAAATAAGGTTTGTTAAATGCAGCCTAGTAATTTTAGATGTGAACATTTATGTAAAAAATTGTTCTGAAAGGTAATGAACGACGGTCGACCGGTGCCAAGTGATGACAAAAATTTACTTTTCCTATTGGGTCAAGTGAGCTAAAAACAATCAAGAATTCCAAACAAAATTACACCGTTCTTGAATTTAAAAAACGAATGTGTAACAACTGAAAATTTCAAATTTCACGAACCGGATCGGACATAGCAAACAACTTCACTGGTGTTTTTTTTCAATTAAAAAAATAAGACATATTATTTATATTTAAGTATACGCACTGACAATTCAATTTATGGTGAAGGTCTGTGGCCGAAGGAAAAATAATATAGAAATGAGGTCAAGGGCAAGGACAATGGAGATATGGCAAATAGGAAAAAAAATCGTTAGATCTGTGTTCCATACTTGTATATGTTACAGTCAAACCATCTTACTTTTGACATATGCAGCTTTATACAAATAGTTCAAAACGCTATGAATTCGAATCACTTAGTGTCGTCTGCTTTAAAATATCAATGAGAATGTTTATAATAAACATAATCAAACTCACATAATCCGATTTCGCGGGTGTCCCTGTTTTCTTATTTCTTATAATATTTTAATTCGGTATACACTTAATAAGATAAGTGGCGAATCTAGAAGACGTATAGATTGCACCCTCCACCCTCCCGACCCAATCTTTGATGCATGGTAGTTGTAATCCTTTTTTTCCTATCAACATTCATTTTCCATGTCGGTTATGCTTGCATATATACATTTGTCTTATCATCAACGTTTATCCTTAAGAAGATTTACTTTTAACGATCATAGAAAAGATTAAATACATAGAATGATTAGATTACTAATAAAGGTGTCCATCCTATTGTACGAGAAAATCACATATCAATTGTGTTTTTCGATTTTTTAAGACCTTCAAGTTTAACTCTAATTTCAAGTTTAAACATATTTTCCATAATTCATATAGAAATGCATATTTGAGAGCTTTAACCTCAATTTGCGTTATAACCTTCATTTATATGTATTCTGCTGTTAAAAATGTTTGAATGCAAAGTACAATTAAAATTATTTGTGTTCTATAAGAGTAGGAATTCTAGTGTTTGCTTATTATTTATTTGAATCTTAGACTAATCATATAAATAATAAGCCGTTGTCCTGTGAAAGAACTTGTTTTCCAACGACCCAGTCACAAAACTCATTTTTAACACTGAAGTTAAATTATCAATTATAATGCAATGCGATTATGATTTTTTTTTTATTTGACCAAACCGGGTTATGCATTGTGAAATCTATGATCAAACCGGGTGTTGAACATTGACAAAACATGACCCATTTCTTTCGTTCCATACTCAGAAATACAAGTATTGAGATGTTCATAAAAAAAGTTTTGCAATCTCCGTGTCAGTATCTATCTTCTCGTACCTTTCTTTCCGTACAATGTGAACAATTTAACGAGAAATTAAACAATTTCGAGGCAAGGTTCACTCAATTCGTCATTTAGACGTGCATTTTTACTTATTTTTCCGTTAATATCGAACGGTTGTAGAAAATATTGCATATCACAATAGAAAATAGTTGTATGTGTATGTGTATATATTCTTCGATATCATAAAAAAAAAAGAAAATAAGGAGAAACCTAGCTTTCTTCTGTCTATTAATGTTCCGTCATTGTGCCGGATGTTAGATACCATCGAGTCCGAACAAATTTTGCCGGTGTGGCTTAGACACAGTGTTGTTGTTATTGTTAATAACCGAGTATAAGTTATTACTCAGTATTGTTGATTTGATCATGCGTATTGAAAACTGTTTTCTCAATTTGTTGACAGCTAAATGTTTAAGATAACCTTGAAGTATGGTAGACATGAAGCATGTTTATTTTTCATTAACATCTATACAGGAAGGACAGTAAGTGTATTGGGTACCATCATGTGCGTGACAATAAGTGATAAAACGTGTCTTCGTCAATGAAGGCTTGATATAAAATAAGCAGATGAGGTATGATTGCCTGTTAGATAACTCTCTACCAGTGACTAAATGACGTATAAGGGGTTACAAACTATAGGCCACAGACCAATTTAAACAATGAGAAAAACACAGACCACATCCATTTCAAACCAGTAAAATCGGAAATAGCCTTTATATATACTCGACTGCATTGATTACTACTCGACCATTCCGAATTTGTCTGAATTTTGCTTGATATCACTCAACCCCAATCCTTAGCATACCCAACTGAACTGATTTGTTCTTGAACCTTATCTTTGCCATTGAACAAAGTCTGGACTAGTACTCGAACAGTCTGAAACTGTTTTATCCACTCACGACCGACCTGTACTCTTCAAGTCTGAACCATACTTGGCCAATAACTTCTACTTTTGTTTTTGTTTTAACTGTTCGTATAAACACAGTTATAACTGATATGACAACAGACACATTAAAGGAAAGATATATTAATAGATGTTTAATTATTACTTGATTATTAAATTTATCAAGTCGAGATAGATAGATTATCTTAATAGGTTTATGTCTGAGGTTGGGTTTTTATTTATATTTTTGAAAGTGGACAATTTTAGAAAGGTTTGTCATTTATCATGTTAATACTGAAGTACTGACAACTGAGTGGTTTTATTTCCAGATATCATAATATTCTGATTGATGTATTTGATATATATGATATTTTACAGTAGTCATAGAAATTCGTTTTTCTTAAAACCAGAATTTCTTTAAGTTTCCGATTTTGTGTTTAACAAATTTAATTTATTGCTTATATCAGTTGTTTATATTGTAATTGAAAACATAAAAAATCGATTGAAAAGGTGAACAAACCGAAATTGATAAATACATTAATAGTGTTTTTGTGATAAACAGAAGCTTCAAACACTGTATGTTTCTCTGATTGCTTTATCTTAAAGCATGATGAAAGTGCTGTTGTCCTTATTGCGATGAAAACTTTATGTAGGTTTGATTTTTAGTTTCCAAGCAAAAAATAACAAAATAGTATGATAACTGTTTTAACTGGCAAAGTGTGACCGTTTCCTAATCAAAACATACTTGTGAAGAAGGCAAATTTTATTCATAACTGTAAATTATTTATACATTCCTGAGATATGAAAACCGTCTAAAATTTAACTCAACTGCTAAAATTGTTAAGATTTCAGTAATTTAGCATAACTTAATGATGATAGTACCCGATATACGTGCATTTTTTTGTCAAAAACAGCCCAGATTTCTGTATCAGAAGTATTCTACTTTCCAATAGATATCTAAAAGTTAACATTATAACAATTTTGTAAAACTGCTTAATTTTGGGGCCAAAAAGGGGTCTTACTGGACCTACTCCTTTAAGTTATTGCTTATATCACTTGTTTATATTGTAATTGAAAGTACAAAAAAAAAATCTATTGGAAAGTTGAACAACCATAATTGATCAATACACCAATATTGTTTCACTGATAAACAGAAGCTTCAAATACTGTACGTTTCTCTGCTTGCTTTATATTAAAGCATGATGTAAGTTCTCTTGTCCTTATTGCGATGAAAACTTTATGTAGGTATGATTTTAGTTTCCCAGCAAAATATTACAAAATAAACTTATGAAACAAAACTGATTTTTCTAGCAGAGGGTTTCGTAATCGAAATGTAATTGTGATAGAGGCACAATTTGTTCAAACCTGAATTCGTGATACCAAAATACAAATCCCTAAAATTTGACAAAAGAGGGACAAAAGTCGTGTTGCTTATGAGATAACAAATTCGGTAAATAGTCTAATTCGGTAGGTCACATTTATGAAAGAGAAGTGGATTGTAGTTACGACGTGAGGAACATATCCGATATCATTTGTGAAACGGTTTTTCCATAACGGTCAACCAACTCGTGATGGCGTCCGTAAAATTTACGAAGAGATGATTTTAATTTCACGTTTGGAACTCTTGATTTAATAGCTTCCTTGTGAGTAACAACCCTCTATCAAGAAAATCATGATAGGAAATGCAAGCACGGGAATATCATATCAATTGGGAGATATATACAAAGTTTGCAGGTGCTGCTGGAATGTTGCTACTTAGAAATGGAAAGTTTACAATTGGAAAGCTGAAATCATCTCTTTTGTCGTAAAGTTTTGTTTTCAATCGATGATAAATGGACATTATATCCAAAAACCTGTAAAATAATGTATGAATGAAAAAATGCTAGTGCATTGTTACTATCCGATGGTATCATTAACTGAGTGGACAGTGCTTCGGTATTGGTATAATTTTTGGGGAAAACAATCTTTAATTCATCGTTGATTAATCGTTCAGTTAACAACGAAAGCACCGTGTGAGGTTATTGTCAGCCGTTAAGCGCAAGTAAATGCGGACTAAGTTTTATAGAATGGAACAAATTTAAAATATCGAGGTACCGTGCCCCATTTGGAAAGTTAATTCATTCATGTAACATCTATTGACAGGGTCGGAACTACAAGAATAAATCTAAGCAATTGTGTACCAATATAATTATCTTTAAATTCGTATGGGGCGTCTTTTAAGGAAATGTGTGTTATTCTACATCAATAAAATTATATAACCTGTTATACTATTTACTTCCAACTTTGGAATCAACATCTTTAAAAGACACAATTTAATGTAATTTTTATAGATATAACCTTGTTTAAACCAATTTATTTACTTAATTCACTTAAAATGTTACGTTAACGTTATTAATCATGATGAAACATTTGGTATAAAGAATGTATGGCTAATTGTCCCTCGATATATTTCAGTAAGTTGAATTCAGAATGTCAAATACGACACACAATCAAAATCTAGTATGCATATACTCCGCAAAAATGTTTTAAAACCATATTTGATTTTGTTTTGAAACGAGGAATACAACACGGTTATCACAACCAGTTCCGATTTAGGTTTTTGCAGATACGGTTATTATTTAGGTAAACAGATTCATTTGAAATGGAATTGAAAGAGTGATATCCCTTTATGAATGGTCTGTGAGGTTTTTTAGCAGCAGAAAATGACTTAAACTCTTAGTTTTGGATGAATATGAAAGAAATGTATCACAGCGATGTATCTAAAAATACGACCAATCCTTCACTGAATTTGAAGATGTTAAAGACTTTTTTATCAAGAGAGACGTAATAAGAAATTTTATTTTTAAACTTGCATACAGTGGTCAGGTTTTTTCGTACAATAATACATAAAGGGAAGTTTTAAAAGGACTGTGAACTCGATAGTAAAATTAAAACTCATCACATATGAAAGGTTTCTATTTTGGTATTTTAGACTCATCAGTGGCGCTCAAATCAAACAATGTTAAAGGGTAAAAGACAAAACAAAAAATAAAGCTAAATACACCAGGGGCAAGATATATGCATGGGGAGTTGAATACCTCTAGCGTTCTACTAGTTCAACATGTGATACACAATTAATCCACAGAAATGTTTAAGATAACACAAAAGCGTTCATGGTCCTCCGGGAAACCTCGGCTTTAACATTTTTATAAAATACTAAAATACATCGGGCTTTTAAAATTATTTTTTTAATGACAATATCTGCTGTCATTTAGCATGATTTTAACTTGCATGATTTTCATAGTTGTTTGTAGCTATACATTTTTTATAGTGTTTGTTTGTTTTTTTTTTTTTTTTGTAGATAATTCCTTTCCATAATGCTATTTAAATGCTATTCAAATAAACAAAATAACGGTTCGGTTAAACAAACAACTGCCATGCAAATGTATAGATCATTGTGTATGTCATTTTCAGTCTGTTTGTTTAGCACATTGCACATTACAAGTTCTCTCACAATACCATCGATAAATTATTTGTTTCTAATCATCATAGTCAGCTAGCTGATGGTTTTGAATAATCGTGCAGTAATCAAAGCACAAAAGAGGGGGGGGGGTTCACTCGTCTTTAAACGTAGAATTATGAAAATATAGATTCCACCACTTCATTAAGAGTGTTACGAATGCTTTTTTTGGAAGGTGATGCTACTTTTGCTTTATCGCACAATGTTTATATTACACGACTTGTTCTCCTAAACCGTGTCTGCAGTGACATTTTTGATTTCAATGAATGTAATCTATAATACTGGTAATTAGGAAGTCAGGGATTTCGTTAGCTCAAGTTACTTAGACCCTTTACTACACGTATATAAGTACAAATCTTTGGTTTGGAAGCTTGGATGTAGCTGTAATAGCTAATTTCAAACAGGTTAGTACATACTAATTCTTAAATTGAATTGACGAGAAATTAAGACCCGATCCTGGTAAACGTATAGAAACCATTGATAAACTTCTAACCGGTTACCAGTTCATCCCTTTAATTTGATCATTGAATATTGATTTTATTTGAATAAATATTGATTTTGTTCTCAATTATAAAAAAAACAAATACCGCAGTCCCACAAAGCCACGATCGCACTACGATATGTGAAAAAATTGAAAATTTTGTAGATTGTAGTGCAATCGTGCAGATCGCGGTAAGGTCGTAGTACGGTCGTTGTGAGGTATTTATGATAGTAATGAACGTGGCCAAATTGGAAAATGTTCAAAACAATCGTTGTGCGGTCGTGGCGAAATCAGGTGTAGTAGAAGCGTAATGAGAACGTAGTAAGGTCGTAGTAAGATCGCAAAGGTCGCTGTATCATCGTAGCGACAGCGTAGCGAAAGCGCGATTCTATTCAGGGACCTCACGACGACCATAACGTTCTTACCGCGACCCAGACACGCTTCCACGACGACTATACCACGTTTATACCATGCTGTTCAAGACCATAGTACGAATTTAGTACGCCAATGCCGTCCTCATCACGTCGTTCTTACGTTCATACTACGATCATCTTGCTCATTGTCATTGTCATATAAAAAATATTTAAAAGCTCTCCAGTTTTTGTTTGTCTGTATGTTGTTTTGACCTCTTGTCCTTTATCGTCAACGGCTCACTCATTCTTCACACATCTGTGTCATCCCTGCTATCGTTCACTTAAACATCGTCATTTGAACTGATGGACCAGAAATAAGTTGCGATTCGGGTTGGCTTGGTCGGTCCGATATATATCTTCTGGATCAATATTCATTACTATCAGATCTCAGCCATCTGCCTCTACCTCTACCCTTACCCTTAAGTATATTTTGGTAGCATGACGTTGTTTCCGAGAAACTCTACGTATCAATGAAAAATAGAAGGAATTATACAGTATTTATATGGAATACGACATTGACGTTATTGCTGGGAGCGTATTAATAACTCGGTATGAACGTGTAATGATCGTAGTATGGTCATGGTAAGATCGTGCTATAATCGCAGTAGAAGCGTGTTAAGATCGTGTTGCAATCGGATGAATAGTGGTATGGTCGTATTGAGGACGTGATTAGCGTAGAAAGATCGAGATAATCGTAGTGATATCGCAGAATAAGCGTGGTGAAGACGCGGTATTATCGTAGCGGGATCGTTGTAGAAGCGCAATGAGGATGTAGTAGCAACGCGATTGAAACGAAAATTAACATTTTCATGCCGCTCATACTTCGAGCTCAACACGATCTGAATTTATTTTAGATCACGGTGAGCGTGGTCTAGTGGGACTGGGGCTTAATAAGTGTTATATAAATATGCAGTCTGTCGATACCTACAGTTTGACATTACTCAAGGTCATGTTTGTTTTTGACTATCTGTTGTTTTACACTAAATCCATTGAATGTTAGATATGTACTGATCGACATTCAAGTGTTAAATACATGTTTTTATATTAGTTGTTATTGGCTTTGAAATACCTGTCAGTAATCCGTGTACTCTCGTATGTGTACTTAGTGTCTTATTTTGTTGTTTGAATGTATAAATACCCTGCCACGTCCGGTTGTGTTTGTTTCAGTTTATCTCTCTTCTTTGTAACAATGGGATGAGTTTATCCTTTTTGAACTGATTTTGATAGTTTGGTTTTTATATTTAACATTTTAACCACTGTCAAAGGTTAGGGGATGATTTGGAGCGCCAGTAAACATGTATAACCCCGCCAAATTATGTATATGTCTGTTTCAAGTCATGTGCCTATAATTCAGTGGTTGCCGTTTTTTTGGTGTTTCAAATTAGTTGACTATGTGATATTAATTTTGCTTGTTAGTGAAGGCCGTACGGTGACCTATAGCTGATGAGTCATATTTCATTTGGTCCCTTCTGGAAAGTTGATCATTGGCAATCATACCATATCTTCTTATTTGTAGATATAGAAAAAAAAATGTCATCAAACGATTGTATGTTCTTGTATTGTAATGTGAAATTATAATTGTTTTGAATAAAACATAGAACGACAATATTTCTTCCTATGTGACGTGTGACGTTTACATTTTTATGACGTCAGAAACGCGAAGCAATGCTTTTTTTTTATTTGATAGATGCTTTTGAGTTTTATATTTGTAAATGATTGTTTGGCTTGAGATAGTAACACAGTGATGACAGCTGTACCCATATTTATTGTGTCTGTTTTGTTCACGAATCATTGTAAATATAACGGAATTTGATGCGACTGTCATACAAGTTTAGCGTTATAAAACCAGGTTTAATCCGCCATTTTCTACTTTTGAAAATGCCTGTACCAAGTCAGGAATATGACAGTTGTTGTCCATTCCTTTGATGTGTTTTGTCATTTGATTTTGCCATTTGATTAGGGACTTTCCGATTGAAATTTCCTCGGAGTTCAGTATTTCTGTGATTTTACTCTTGTTTACTTTTGTCTATGCATCTATATTTTAAAGTATATTTTTAATCAGGTTCGTATGCTATTTGGAATTCTTCGGAGATCATCTGGATGGGAACTTAGATCGTGTTCATTCTGAAATACACACGAAATGTTTATATATTATCACATGTTTATACATTGTAAACTGTTTCTTTTGGAACTTTTGTTATTAAGATAGACGTTTTAGTATTTGTTATAAATAAAATATGAAATTTTGAGTCGAATTGTAAAGCCTTATGCCCCTTCTGTTCATCAACATTAGTATTGAAGGCTATTTGCCAAATCTGTTGACAACTAACTATTAAAGATAACCTTGATTCAAGTTATTTTGCAATGGAGCAATATTTGAGTGTATATTAACCTTTAACGACTTTAACATTTGTACACGAAGGACAAGCTGCACAACAGTTCACCATAATGTGTGAGATATTTAGTTATACAACTTTCGTTTCTTAAGTTTGGGTTTTTTTAAATTTTATTTTTTAGAATTTTGTGTGTAGGGTTGATCTTCTACCAAATGGGAAACTATTTCACAATGTTGACGTTTTTTTAAATTCCCATAAATGAATGAACCGTTTTTCCTGAGAATTTCTTCGAATTCACTTATTCTTACAGGTTGTTACCAAACCCTATAATAATTTATTCGGTTTGTCTTCAATTCTATTTGCAGTTGTAATCTGTTTATGTTTATTGCTAGATTATCTTTTTCTCTCTCTCAAACTACTGGTGACGTATTTACATTTAATGCGCGTAAGTAGTGAAAAGGGGGTTATTTAAGCCTGCGAGAACATACATATGGCAAATGATATTAAAAAAGTAAGCATTCGAAATTGATTCATATGCGTAGCACCAATTACTCTTTGATGGATACTTTGATTGACAACATATTTGTTTTGGGGGACGTGTTTTTTCAACAGGCTGTCGGAATTCTAATGGGAACCAATTGTGCCCTTCGTCTTGCCGACTTGTTTCTATATTATTATGAGACTGACTTCATACAGGAACTTTTTTGGAAGAAAGATAAAAAGTTAGCAACTAGCAATATCCTTTAACTTTACTTTCCGCTACATAGATGATGTTTCTCACTAAAAAATTCAAAGATTCGTGACT
Organism: Mytilus galloprovincialis; assembly: GCF_965363235.1. Taxonomy (NCBI): domain Eukaryota; kingdom Metazoa; phylum Mollusca; class Bivalvia; order Mytilida; family Mytilidae; genus Mytilus; species Mytilus galloprovincialis. Next base: position 16,084,902 of record NC_134840.1, read on the forward strand.
ATGTTGAATGCATCTATCCCATCGAACTGCAGTTAAAAGATACAACATATACAGTTAAGTCTGCCTCTTTGTTTGCATCTAGAAATTGACAATCATTGTCGGTCAAAAACAAAACTTTACGACAATAGAGATGATTTCATCTTCCCAATTGTGAACTTTCCATTTCTATATAGCAAGATTCTAGCAGATACTAAAATTGCCATTAAAACAATTGCCAATTGATACAATATTCCCGGGCTTGGAAATCTCTTTGAAAATGGTTGTTTATTTCTTTTTTAATTGAATGAAGAGTTGTGGATATTTTTTTTTCTTTTTAAAATATCTCAACAGATGACTTAATCAATATAACATTTCTACCTATATATACATTATTTTTATATGTGTTGTTTATATTGTAATTTAACGTACAGAGGTGTCGAATAAAAAGTGTGAAAAAAGATATAATAATATTGTTTTTGTTAGTAACATCGGCTGCAAGCATATTTTTTACAATGGAATTTTTCCTAAAGGCACGAACAAGTGTTGTTTTTCTTTTTGTGATAAAATCTGTTTGTCAGTTTTGTTTGGGTTTGCCGCCAAATAAATAACAAAATAAGCTTGAAACAGCACTGATTTTACAAACAAAGTGTGGCTTTTGCCCACAAAAATGTAACTGTGATAGTGTAAGTCTATTCTTAAATATTTTCTTGATTCTTAAAAAAACCCATGTTTATTTTTATTTGCAATATGTACATAGTATTACAATATTTGAAATTTAGTGTATGGTTCCCTTCTATTGTACCACTACTTGTTTATAGTGGTCATTGTCAATGTATCACATTTTCTGTGAAATATGCTTTATTTTGTTGGTTAAAAAGAAAAGTGAACACAATACAACAAAGGGTAAAAATTTGAAATAAAATCTTCAGAAACGATGTTTAATCTAGTAATCTCATCTATCTTATGCTTCGGACAAACGACATTATAAAGGTAGTTATATCACCGGGTTCCTTTTTTAATGTTAGTTCCTAATGATATTATGAACTAGGTAGCCAACGCGTTGGTACTCACATGATATTTTACAATATTTTACGTTGATAATCTCAGAAATCATCAATACACTCAGTGTAAACTCACTCATGCCATTTTGACATTAGGTGACTTTGAGGAACTTTAAGGTCCCTTATGGTCATATATTTCTGTATGAGTTTAGGTCTAAAACATATATTTCTGTATGAGTTTAGGTCTAAAACATATATTTCTGTATCAGTTTAGGTCTAAAACATATATTTCTGTATCAGTTTAGGTCTAAAACATATATTTCTGTATCAGTTTAGGTCTAAAACATATATTTCTGTATGAGTTTAGGTCTAAAACATACTTCACATTCATATTGTTTGTGGTTGAGCGTGTTCCTTTTAAAACTTATTTTTTTAGGAAATAACTACACCGCTTTTTAAACATTGTAGTTTGCATTTTATATTGGTACCTTTTGCAACACGGTACCTATTTTGCGGTAGTTCTTTAAAATACATTTAGCGTTGCACTGTTATAATAGGAAACATCATATGTATTGTTCCTTCCTGATGGATTAGATCGTGTATTAATATTATGGAAAGCGAACAAGATAATACTAAGCATGAGTCATAGTCCCATACGTAAGAAGTAGGGTGACCATACTTTAATTTTTTTTTAAATATTGAGATCTTTCACCAAATATATCTGTTCCGGACCATATGAGTATTTGGACCATACGCGTTTGGTCATGACCATATTTATATATTATACTCATATGGTCGGGGTAAATAACACTTTTACTTTAAACACTTTTAAACTCTTCATAACGTATGACCTCTCTAATTGTCACGTTATTAAAATGATCATTTGAGCATATTTAACTACACTTATAACAAAATATATATCTACTGGATCATGGCGGGCGGAAGTGTATTATTTGAAAACTTTTAATTTGTTATAGGGTTGACACGAAACACATAAACATACATATAAATTAGGCCTGTATCGCTGAAATGATCATTTTGTTTCAAAATTCTTAACTTGACACCTTGGTTTTTTGTGGGAAACCTGAGAGATTTTCCAAAACGTTCGATTTTATATAATCCGGAAATTCAGTTCCATGAAATTTTGGTAGAGTACTCTATTTTATATTTTCTCCCAAAATTAGGTCCTCGTATATCGCCAGCTGAATTTATCATTTCTTTTGGATATTTTGCATCCAAGAAAAGGTAAGCAGTTAGTATTTATGCAAACATTTCTAGCCGTCAGTGAAATTTGTTCTCAGTGGACCAGTGGAATAACCTGTCTCTTGACTGTCAGATTTAACAGGTGAAGGCCAGGACTCCAGGTCGGAATGCTAATGTTTTCAGTCGGATTTAATAATGAGAACTGGAACCTTACGCGAGGAGAAATTCTCACTAAGTAGAGGGGTATCTAGAAGCTAAACTTAAGGAGCGGTCATTGTTTATCAGCTGAAGGGTATTTTCAATTTTTTCACCACATCATGACCCCTTCCCCTTAACACATAGCTTCAAAACTTTGACCCCCAAACAAAAATCCCTATCGATTGTAAGAAGAAATTCTCACTATAGTACGACATTTCCCAGATCCCAGATAAGGGGTCTGTAGAAGCTAAACTTAATATAGTTAAATATGTTCTTGAGAGCAACAAAAACAGTGTGCAAGAGGATTATATCTGAGTACAGAGGTAGTGAATATAGGTATACAGTTGAAAGGAAAGGGGATTATTCTTTGATTTTTTGGGGAGGATGATTTTGAAAATGAATATCATATCCACATGTCCACTGAAAAAAATAGGCATAACAGATGAAAATGAATATTCAGTTTGGAAAATATTACTTCTGCCCCCCCCCCCCCTCCCCAAATTATCAAATGGTCATCTAAGCCAAATAATTATGACGTCTTGACCATGTTGAAAGGCTATTTTTTTATTAATAAAAAAAGACTAACTACATAAAAATAAGCAGTTTCACACAGTTAATTTTACTCATTATTTGTAAGTACAATGAGAAGATGTCAAAATCAAATGCACATATTGTAAAAGGAAGTGCTGTTACATTACGTATACCGGTGGTTGACAGGGCATCTGGTGATTTACCACGTTGACATCACCGGCAAGGACCATATTTAATTAAATTATTTCTGTGAATATCGTGAACTGCAGTTAAAAGCAAGCAAAAATTTTAACTGAAAAGGTTCGCGAATAACCAAGACGTGCAAACGCAGAAAGGCTATGGCACCATGTGGAAGTAAATATCATCCTAAGCAGACATGCTAGAAAACAACTAGCGATGAAAACTGACTGTGACATCTATCTTAAATGTTAATGTAGCCTTTGAATTATAAAATTAATACATTTTTCTGTAACCATCATTAGTTTTAAGATAACGTTTATTGTACTATTGAAACTAATGCATATTTGAAAAAATACATATATGGTCCAAATACTCATATGGTCCGGCCCGTTAATAACCAAACGAGTATATACTAATATGGTCCGACCATGCGCGTCGGACCATATGAGTATACGCATATGATCGTGACCATGGTCCAAATACTCATATGGTCCGGAACATATTCATAATGTCGCTCATTAAAAGCTCATTAGAGCTTTTGATGTCTCTGTTTGTATACCTTGTCGACTCTAAATAAAGCTTATTTATTTATATTGTTTATTTATTTATTTATAAGGATTAACAATAAGCCGATGAACATTTGTTTGTAGTTCACCTTAGTTTGCTCTCATTTAAATTTGATTTTTGCATGATATCAGAATATTTTTAAAAGTTTATTATTATGCATTACGGATGAATGATTTTCATGAGAAGGCTTGTATTGTTTTTAGTATGGTGCTTCATACTCTAGATGGGAAGGCAATACACTAATAGATGATTGTTAAAGTAATAGATATTATTAGTTAAAATGGGGTCACTCATTCACGATTGTTACTGCCGTCCTTGACAGGGCCCATTTCCGATAAAAATATGTCAAAAGTCTGATCAAGATCCTGTGAATCGTTGATGGAAATTCAAACTTTAATTAAAATTTAAAAAAAAAAAAATTTAATAACGACAACAATCAGATATTGTTCAGAAAGCGTCGATGGTCAATCGTTTCCAAGTTAATTTATCCCGATAATTCCATTCTCAATCTGCTTCTAATCCGATTTGTATCTTTCGCATGGTAAAATTCGACCGAGTCTGTGACGACTGCGTCCCGATTCTACCAAATGTAATCCGACAGAGATCAGAGTCTGACAGTGACCAGACAGTGAACCGACGCTGACGGACGTTATCCGTTCGAAAACTGTCGGTATACTCGGAATGATCATGTACTGTCGGAACATATTCCAATCACGGTTCGCTCTATCGTATTGCAAACGGCTTTGTCTGGTCTTAGTCGTATTGTATTCTGTAATTGTCGGCACTCTAACGTGGGTATCATTGACGAATTTCGTATTAATACATGTAACAGGACTGTTCCGGAACGGTTTCGGCTAAGACGTTTCACAATCGACAAGATATGGATGCAATCTGGACTCAATCGGCTGAAAAACAGCAATGAAAAATTTCTCTAGATTATTCCCGTTCCACCGGACACCGTCCAGAAAACACTGAACATTGTTAGAAATTTTATTTGACACATCAGAATCTGTCACGACATAGTCACGCGTGTAATCCGACTAGACAAAATCGGATGAGTTCCTCCGAATGTTACGAGACGCATCTAACTGTCGGGGTGCTTCACCGAACTATCTGGATCATTCCCGATCCGTAGGAATATGTTACGAGCTTAAACGACTGTGTTAAGACAATGATAGGACATTCCAGATAATTGAGGATAGTAATCCGACTTTTTCACTTTTCGTGTCTTATCGCTGTCTTATCTCAAACGGGAGCAATAATCGGCAATGTGTGAACCCCGCATTACGGGACGCACATAACTGTCGGGGTACTTCGCCGAACTATTCGGACCCTTCCCGATCCGAAGGAATCTGTTACGAACTTATACGACTGCGTTCAGACAATGATAGGACATTCCAGATAATTGATCAGGATAGTAATCCGACTTTTTCACTTTTCGTGTCGTATCTCTGCCTGATCTCAGCCATAAACTTGTACAAATCTTTATCTTACCTTGGCCTATTTGAAGTTCACAATAAATCATTTCCTTTTAACAAATAATTCATTACTTAGCCTAAAAGTATAAACTCTCAACGTGTGAGTACATTTTATTTATCAATTGTATGAGCAAAACTGTACAGTTTAGCGGTCAAAACTAAAGTGAAGAGATGGGAAACAGTATAGAAAAGAAATTTCATGATAAAATAATTAAATTGTGTGATTAAGTTCCAAAAAGACTGTGCTTCAAAGAAATCTCTTAAGGCAATTTTATGTTATGGGTGTAGCAATAAATGCACATTTTGTACAATTTGTCATTGTACAGTAGATCAACTTTACCCATTGATTAGAGCTGCACTTCTTCTTCCTTTATAGTACATGCCACCCCACACTCCTAATTGATCGCAATCTTATTGACGATAACGCATATATGGTTCTTAATACATGTTCTCTAACAGCACAACATGGATAATATAGTTTTAAGGGTTTGTCAGCGTTTATTTCTATGAAGTGAATTGTAAAAGAAATAGTCAGTTCAGAGAAGATAAATTTGAAAGTTAGTCAATTATATAAATACTTAATAGTTCCCACAATAAATGTATATAGAAGAGGGACAAAAGATACCAGAGGGTATCATATATCGAAAATAAACTGAAAACGCCATGGCTAAAAATGAAAAGGACAAACAGACAAACAATAGTACACATGACACAACATAGAAAACTAAAGAATAAATAACACGAACCCTACCAAAAATAGGGGTGATCTCAGGTGCTCCGGAAGGGTAAGGAGATCCTGCTCCACATGTGGCAACCGTCGTGTTGATTATATTATTAGAAATCATGGTAAATAGTCTAATTCGGTATGTCACATTCATGAAAGGGAAGGGGATTGTAGTTACGACGTAAGGAAAATATCAGATATCATTTGTGAAACGGTTATTCCATAACGGTCAACCAACTCGTGATGACGTCCGTAAAATTTACGAAGAGATGATTTCAACTTCCCCATTTGGAACTTTATTTAATAGCTTCCTTGTGAGCAACAAGTTGCCACAACCCTCTATCAAGAAAATCATGATAGGAAATGCAAGCACGGGAATATCGTATCAATTGGAAGATATATACACCGGATGCAGGTTCTGTTGGAATGTTGCTACTTAGAAATGGAAAGTTCAGAACTGGAAAGCTGAAATAATCTTTTTTGTCGTAAAGTTTTGTTTTCAATCGACCCTCATTGTCAATTTCTAGATTATTCCAAAACAAAATTATGTTTAAAAATGTTTAATCCGTCCATATACTTTTCAAAAAGTTAAGGTTATGTTTGGCTTTTGAAATTTTGGAATAATTTCAAGTTAAATTAAGCATCTATTAAACATTCAATTAGTAGAAGATATTCTACCTACCACATTTCATTGAGTGGTTATGTAGGCCTTTATATTTGTAACATTCATGGAACTATTTAAACGCTATTTCATGAAATATAACATAAACAGTTGGCAAAAATTAAAATATCTGTCATTTAAATTTTAAAATCCCTATTGTTTGATCGATTAATCTAAGATTAAAGTATGGCATGTTTAAGAATAGTCATCATTGAATGGAGTTTTAAGAATAGTTCAAATTGAATAGATTTGTCAGATTGACACATCCGGATTTAAAACGATCCAATGGTCTTTTAAAGTATAACGACATTAAGGCTGGATACATTTTGACATGATTAAAAGATACGTTCTTCAGATTGAAACTATATCATCATAACGTAATATATGTTATTAGATGGAAAACTGCATATTCTTGTAAATTTCCGTAAATGCGTACGATCAATCTCCTCAAAATTAAATATTACTAACAGAGAGAAACGCAATGCATCAACATTTATAATTTTGAATCTCAAAAGATTACGTTATTGAAAATAGTGGTTTGTCAAGATATACTGGTTTAATTGTGTTAGAAAATAATATCTTGCAAATCTCAATTTACTATGTACCTCATGCATATAAACAATTGAGACGAAAAGGCAAACGTAAAAGCAACATGTCACAAAATATAAATTGGATGCCACCGAAGCGCTTTTCTGCAGTAATCTTCATCAGGAACGATAAAACCCAAAATTTTTTAAGCCAAGTATCGTAACACGTCAACACTTTAATGACCAAAAGGGACATAAACATAACAACCCAATTCATTAAAGGTCACCTTTATCTGAGGACCTTGGAACTTTTGTTTCATAATAGTTTCAAAATTTTCCAACAACAAAAAATGACATGTTATAACTCATTTGAGTACCTGACCGTGTGGTCAAGGACCCAGTGCTAGAAAATGAAATTAACACTTATTAAAAATCTGCATCCTTAGCAGATTATTGCAATTAAAGAAAAGAACATAAAAGGTATAACTTGTGTATAAAAAATAACGGAAAAAATACCCGATAGATTGAGAACACTCGGAATGTGGCAGGACAAAACATGACTGGAATTATTCCAAACCTCAGCAAACATAACACAGTGGTGCAACAGTCCTCTTGGAACAAACATTATACGCCATTTATGGAAAGGGGAACATGGAGAAATTACAAATCTTTACTTTCTCGAGATTATGTCCCACTATATAGCATGTGCAATCATAAAGAGTATCCTTCTGTTCCTAAAAATGTATGCAACTGCTTTACAATATCTGGAAGAGTTAGAAATTTTACTTTAACAATTCTATTTCTGATATTCGTTTATTCATAATATAGTATCGTTTAACAGTTTAAATCCGCAAGATCACACCTTTGTATACCTATTACATTTATAAGAATAACACGCCTTATGGAGATGGTACATATATATCAATTACAAAGAACAACGAATGCAAACCTCTGAAATAAATGATTGATTGTTTCCAAATAATTCTATTTTTACATCTATAACAGGAATTAATTGCAGTACCCTTGAGTTGTAACATTGTTAATTCCACTCCATCAAACAAGTACACATATACCGATAATAACATATGCTTGACTACATTTATTTTAAATTGCTTTGTTTATCTTATCTGGAAAATAAGATGCGTGATTTGAACAATATGATCTCCAATATGGCATTTCCGTGTATTGCATAAATTCAACTGAATCTCAAAAAGTTATCGGTAGATTTAAATGGGTTTTAAGAAAATTATGTGCATAAATAATCATTTTTGAAAATTATTGCAATAAGAAACATGGATGTTATTTATTTTCATGTATGCGTTCTAATCTTCTTCAATGTATTATCAGCAGTGCCTTGCAAGTGTAAGTTGATATATATATATAAAACTATTTTCGCACAATTGCGGTAACTGAAATATTTGACTTTTTTCTCTTCGCTATCGAACAATGATTTCTTATTGGAAATGTTTTTCAGGGGAGTTAGGGGTAATACTACTTGAATTTCATTAAATATTTTATGTTGCCTTACTTGTTTTGATTTAACTAATTATTTTTGTTAATCATTCATTTCATCAATTTTCAGCGACCTCAGTGGTATAAGAATTATTACTACTGTTTCACTAGCTTGTCGACATTGAGTTTGTGAGTTCGAATCCCGCATGTGGCAGGTAAACTCAGCTCAAATTGTAATTGACTAGCTCGGATTGTCAGTTTCCCTTCCCACGTTGCTGGTTCTCTCCGGCTTCCTTCGCGAAAACAAAATGTCACGAAATAGCACAAAAGTACTGAAAGTGGCTTTTAAACGCTAATTAATCACCTTCCATATGCATTTAATTTCATGTACCCTGACTGCATTTTGAAATATAAGATCGCGAGCACAATGTGTGGATGTGCATGGAATAAATGAGTTTGTTAGTTTGCGAATTTGTGAGTTCGGTGGAATGAACAAGAAAACAACTTCCATTTTTCCACCTAGGTTGTTGTTTTTAAATTAGACTTATACATAGGAAGATGTATATATATATAGATAAAAATAAAAACCGCAATTTTTATGCTTGTGCATGTAAAACAAATTTCGTTGTAGGAGGGTCTAAAAACCGCACAAACAACATTTTCCAAAAGACCAAAAAAGTGAAAAAGTATATTTAAACAAAACGCATTTGACTAACAGGTCGAACAACTGATGTTCTTTAACCCTGCTGACTGCCATTGGCGATTGCCAAATAAAATTAATCACAAGATGTAACAAACTGGATCTGAATATAAATTTATTACTAAACAGAAAGAAAAATTTAACTTGTGGCCACGATGTTATGCCACAAACAAACGGTGTCAATATTTTTTTAGAACACCAGATCCGGATTTCGACAATAAATGTCTCTTCAGTGATTTTAGGGATTCAAACGGTATTTGGAAGGCCATATAAAAAGTACCCTCATTTTTAGAAAAAGTACCCTCATTTTTAGATAGACTCTTGAATTTTAAGAGTCAATATAGGATGAACGGATCATATAAACTGGAGGGAAAATATGATACAAGCCCAAACGAAAAAATATAAACGAGTCTAAATTGAAAAATAAGTTCAAACCTATGATTGCGTTGGATAAATACCGCAATTTTTATACTTGTGCATGTAAAACAAATTTCGTTGTAGGAGGGTCTAACTACAGCACAAAAAACATTTCCTAAAAGACCAAAAAAGTGAAAAAGTATAATTAAACAAAACGCATTTGACTAACGGGTCGAACAACTGATGTTTTTTAACCCTGCTGACTGCCATTGGCGATTGCCAAATATAATTGATCACAAGATGTAACGAAATGGATCTTTGTCAATATTATTTTAGTACACAAGATCCGGATTTCGACAATAAATGTCTCTTCAGTGATGTTAGGGATCGAAAAGGTATTTGGATGGCCATATAAAAAGTACCCTCATTTTTAGATAGACTCTTGAATTTTAAGAGTCAATATAGGATGAACGGATCATATAAACCGGAGGGAAAATATAATACAAGCCCAAACGAAAAAATACAAACGAGTCTAAATTGAAAACTACGTTCAAACCTATGATTGCGTTGGATAAAAACCGCAATTTTTATACGTGTGCATGTAAAACAAATTTCGTTGCAGAAGGGTCTAAAAACAGCACAAACAACATTTCCCAAAAGACCAAAAAAGTGAAAAAGTATAAATTTAAACAAAACGCATTTGACTAACAGGTCGAACAACTGATGTACTTTAACCCTTCTGACTGCCATTGGCGATTGCCAAATTAAATTGATCACAAGATGTAACAAAATGGATCTTAATATAAATTTAATACTAAACAGAAAGAAAAAAATTACCTTTTGGCCACGATGTTATGCCACAAAGATACGGTGTCAATATGTTTTTAGTACACCAGATCCGGATTTCGACAATAAATGTTTCTTTAGTGATGTTATGGATCAAAACGGTATTTGGAAGGCCATATAAAAAGTACCCTCATTTTTAGATAGACTCTTGAATTTTAAGAGTCAATATAGGATGAACGGATCATATAAACTGGAGGGAAAATATGATACAAGCCCAAACGAAAAAATATAAACGAGTCTAAAATGAAATCTACGCTCAAACCTATGATTGCGTTGGATAAAAACCGCAATTTTTATACGTGTGCATGTAAAACAAATTTCGTTGTAGAAGGGTCTAAAAACAGCACAAACAACATTTTCCAAAAAACCAAAAAAGTGAAAAAGAATATTTAAACAAAACGCATTTGACTAACAGGTCGAACAACTGATGTTCTTTAACCCTGCTGACTGCCAGCTTACGGCTGCAGTGCAGGCGATTTGGTGTCACGATATCACAGTAGCATGGGTTCGAATCCCGGCGAGGGAAGAACCAAAAATTTGCGAAAGCAATTTAAAGATCTAACATTGTTGGGTTGATGTTTAGTCAAATGCGTTTTGTTGAAATATACTTTTTCACTTGTTTGTTTTTTTGGAAAATGTTGTCTGTGCTGTATTTAGACCCCTCTATTAATAAATTTGTTTTGCATGCACGCGTATAAAAATTGCAGTTTTTATCAAGCGCAATCATAAGTTTGAGCGTTGTTATCAATTAAGACTGGTTTATATTTTTTAGTTTGGGCTTGAATTATATTTGCCTTCGGTTTTATATGATCCGTTATTCCTATTTCGACTCTCTTTCAAAATACAAGAGTCAATCCTAAATTGATGTAAATTATATATGGCCTATCAAATACCGTTTCGATTCTTAACATCATTGAAGAGACATTTATTGGCGAAATCCGGATATGGTGTACATGTTTTTGCACCCAATGTTTGCGGTATTACATCTTTTCCATAGGTTAATTGTTTTCTGTTTGATAATAAATTGTAACCGGGAAGACAAACTCAAGACCGAGCAAAGAAAAAAAACTACAAATAGATCCCGCCAAAGCTTGGAGTAAAGAGATGGCGAGAAAGCACCATTGTTCTTTTAATTTCAAGGAAATGAGTAAAGTTAAATGATGCTATTTTGTCTAATTAAACTGATTGACAGCTGCACCCCAATCTTTATATTGTCTGTCTGTTTCCGCACACAATTTGTTTTATGTATTTGAGCTTTCATTTTGCCATTTGATGAAAACCTTTCTGTTTTGAATTTTCCTTGGAGTTCTGTATTTTTGGCTTTTTTTATTCTTAAATACACATCTAAGCGAAAATAAAATACAAAGCTTTACCTTATTTTTATTCATTTATAAATGTTTTATTCTAGCTGAAGAAAAAGAATGCCCAGCAACTTATCATCAATGCACGGGACGCAGTTGGTGTTGTCCGGAGGGTCTTTATTGCACAGGAACGTCTCTTTGTTTATCGATTAAGTAAGTAAAATTTTGAAACAATTTCTGAAGTCAATGACCCTTTCTATATCTCGACATTTCCCTTCACTTTGTTTCCTCATCAGAATCAAAACTGGACAATTATTGTTAATCGAATCAGAGGATTTTGACCACTTGGTCTTTTCTTTTCTTTTTTTTTTTTTTGTGGGGAGGGGTGTATTTTATATCTTGTATTTGTTTAAATCTATTTTTTAAAATTTGAACGTGTTTTTAAATATATAAAATAATTTAACCTTTCTATCATAGAAAATCCATGGAAAAGAGGAAAAAGTATTCAAGTAGTCTAAAATCATACTGCATCTGTTTTATGAGGTTTTTTTCCATTAAAGTGGCACTAGCTGTTAAATTCATGTTCATGATTAATAACAATATAAAACATTTATCCAAACTATTACAAGTTTTAAATAAACAATAAACAGGACATTGGTATGAACATACGTAACTTTGTTTCGTGTGTATTTTAGTCTAGACGCCATCTAATTAACCATCGAGTTGATCTCTAAAGTCATCCAATGACCATATAGTTATCAAATGTACCAGGATTATAATTTAGTACGCCAAACGCGCGTTTCGTCTACATAAGACTCATCAGTGACGCTCATATCAAAATATTTATAAAGCCAAACAAGTACAAAGTTGAAGAGCATTGAGGATTCAAAATTCCAAAAAGTTGTACCAAATACATATAAGCGATGTAAACATCAATATAGATATAAATAGATTAAGCAAACTCGTGCTGTTGGATTTTTTTATGTCTTTTTAATTTTATATTATAGATGAAAAATAAATGTTTTATATCATCGTTTTTACCTTAATATGAGGCAGGCTTCACCTGTAAATGGGGACGAAGTGTGTGTGAATTATTTTTTTGTAACTTAAATATTTGTTAAAAAAAGAAGAAACGGAAATACCGTAACGTTTCCGATTTTGGTTCTGTTGTTAGGAATTTTAGCTGTGACGTTATTTAAGTTATGACGTCATATGCAATGTAAACAAAGAAACGCTATCATCAGGCAACGTTTTTTTCATATCAAGGAATTATTAAAAATGAAATTGGTATTGCGTTCCTTCCTATTTTATACTAGACTGATAAATATATATTTTACCCAAAGTTTCATACAAACGAGACCGGAAAAAGGAAGTACATTTTAGATTTCTGCGCAGATGCGGGAATTCAAAACATGAAATCAAAAAAATTGAACGATTTTGAGTTCATTAGTACAATAAAAATTTCGGGAAAATTTTCCAGATTTTTTTTTTTTTTTTTTTGATTTTTCTACTGTTATTCGGGACTTCGTCCCTATATAAGAATGATTTTTTTTGTGGATCGAATCAGTCAATCAAACGATTTACCTTTGTTTCAATTTCAATATTGACATTATTTTCCTTTAAATAACTTTACATATACAATTCACGTGTTATCCATCTCAAGCTATGGGGTTAAATTGAAGTTCACATGAATACGGATTCAATGAGGTCGAATTATTCACTTGCAAGTGAATAATGCAAAATCAATGTTTTTTCAGCTTATTTTGACAAAATTGAACCATACCGGCTTCTAAAAGTGAATTATTATTTCACTATTTGCATTTCATTAATGATTGAGCAAAACAATTAATTTATTTGATTTTTTTTTATACATCTCTTAGCTAGTGCCCTTTTAATACTGTTAATAACTACTACGAGAATTGTGTAAGTACTCACGTCATGAAATATTGAAGTGTGGAATGTTTTCAATGAATGACGATACTCGTTAAATTGAATTTTAAACTGAATTCAAAGATAATAATAAGTAACTGTTTCTAGTTTTGATTTCTTGTGATAGGATTATTCTAGGATAGTTTCTTTGAAATATTTTTACTATATATTTAATTTTGATTAACGTGACAATATTTCTTATATAAAAAATATATATATACTTTTTTTTATCGAAAAGGGGAAACGAACTATGTTTAACGTTGAGCAGTAAACATTTTCTTTGTATTTCAGTGGTATTATAGTTTTGGTTATATTATCCTCCGTAGGATTTGGGATTTTACTTGCCATAGTTTGTGTCGTTTATTCAAAATGTACAAGTAAGTACATTTATTTTTGTATTGTTCAGAATTATTCTTCATGTTATAACACTAAGACAGTTTATTTTCTAGGAATGTTCATCCTAAAAAAAACGTTAGAATTTAAATAATTCGTTAATGATTTATTAAACCAGTTATCATAGTTCTATTTTATTCAAATGGTTTTGTTATTGGTTTTGTTTTAGATATGCAAGGTATACCAACATCACTTTTGTATTTAAATCCAAAAGTGAACGATAAATGAAAGAACAACAACTCTCAACAACTTTTTCAAGCTTAATAAAATTTAACGCAAATAATAAAAACACAACAATTAAAGCTATATTATCACTAGATTATATATGTGTACTTTAATGTTGTAACATTTAAACACTTTATTGTAGATAATAAGAGCAAAAGAAATAATGTGATACAAGCAAGACATCGTGTTCCCATTCCAGCAATAAGTGATGATCATCATTTGCCACCATATTCTATTGTCTAACGGGTATATGCATTGTTCTTTGCCACATTATGCAGATTCACAGAGAATTTAGATCCGAAATCGTCCAAAAATGTAGCATTGGTTTACAATTTAACGCCAATAAGGACGTTACAAACGATTATTTCCGTGAATACTTAGAATTGCAGTACCAGCTAGACAATTGATATACATGCGAAGAAAAGATAGCTTCGTGTATATGATCTCTTATATGTGTAGGTTAAAAAATAGTAATTGAACATATACACATGTGTAAATACAGAAATCTATCACTAAATTCAATGTGTATTTAACCACATGATGTTGTGCAGTACTTCACCTTATTTCACAGCAGTATTTTATTTCAACTTTCATCCATATAACAGGCATTTTAGTTATTTTTTTTTCAAATATTCATCAGGTATATATATTTAGAAAAATATATTCATTTTCGATTTATTGCTTGTTCCAATGAAATATGAGTGTTGTATTTAAAAATGTAATATTGAAGTGGCGTGAAATTTATGGGTAAAAATAAAAGTGTGTTTTGTTTTTCATCGGAAACAAACAGATAAAATTGAGGCGTTAAAAATTCAGACCACTTGTTTTATGTATCTCTATTTTAAAATGATATTCGAATCGTTTGATGTGTTTAATCATTTGATTTTGCCATTTTATTAGGGACTTTCCGTTTTGAATTTTCCTCGGAGTATTTTTTTGTGGTTTTACTTTTTATAGTCTTATCTTACTCAGTGTATAGCAATTGATTGATTATAAGTAATTGTGTGTGTGAGTTTGTTTTACCAGTTTGTATGTCTTTTATTTTTTGATGTACTCCAGTATATGTTTTTGAAGACAGAACACGTATAGCTAGCTTAAGCTAAAGCTTAAACAGATAAGACAGAACATGTTTTAGAGGAAACATTACTGTGAGTTGAATATAAGAGCAGCAACAAAACCGCTGCTTCCTTGCTTTATTGTACCAAGAATTATTTGGAACTTCCCAAAGTTGCATATTATTTTTATTTATTGTTGGCGAATACTTGAAGATAACAAAAATAGAATAACAAAAATACCGAACTCCGAGGAAAATTAAAAAGTCCCTATTTGAATGGCAAAATCAAAATTCAAACACCCAAAACTAATTAATACCAACTGTCATATTTCTGACTTGGTACAATCATTTCCTCATGTAGAAAATGGTGGATTAAACCTGGTTTTACAGCTAGTTAATCCTCTCACGTGAATCACAGTCGAATACAATTCTATTATATTGATAACAATGTGTGAACAATACAAACAGACATAATAGATAAAAATGTCAAAAAATAGGGGCACAGTATTCAAACGGTATAAGTCACCAGACCACTTCACAATTGCACTAGGAAAGGTCTATTTAGTATGCCGAGCTCTCAATTGTCCGGAGGCTGAATAACTTTCAATAAAGTAAAAGGACACTATCAACAATTCACCGTCAACGCAAAATATAGCAAAAAGTGTTCGGAATTACTGAAAGCAACGTTAGGTACTTAATCTACTGCTATTATATCTTACACTCTTATATCGGGTACTGTACCTGATTTCCCACAGAAAACCGAACCTGTACATAAAGGTAGTCCATTGTTTAATGCCAAGTACAAACTTGCAACCAGGTTCAACCCACCATTTTTTCTTAAAATGTCCAGTACCAAGACAGGAACATGACCATTGTTATACAACAGTTCTTTTCTGTGTGTGTTTCTGTTGTGTCGTTGTTTTCCTCTTTTATTTGATGTGTTTCCCTCAGTTTTAGTTTATAACCCGGATTTTTTTTTTCTTAATCGATTTAGGAATTTCGAACAGCGGTATACTTCTGTTGCCTTTACTTTCAAAGAAGTGCAATACAGTAAAGCAAACTAAACTTTGCATTCAGGCTTCATTTCCATTTAAATATCCATAAAAAAACATATCAAACACAACAAATATTTAGCCAGAAGAAAATGTTAGGGACACCACATCACTTTTATAGCTTTCTTAATTACGTTATCGTAAAAAAAAAGTTGGTGCTAATTTCCCGCAGGTGGAAACAAAGTGTTTTGATAAAATCGTTATTTGTAATAAAATGAATTAATAAGTTTTATCAACTGATTATATCTGTATATCTGATGTAATGTTGATTTACGTCCCTGAAATCACGTGTTCATCTAACAAAATAATGAAGAAACACTTTACAAGAAAGAGCCGACGGAAACTCACATTATAACTACATCGAAAATACCGGTATGATAGAAAAAGTAATTCTGCCTATCGTGCACTTGGGTAAGAAGATTAACATGAAACATTCTATTAGAGATTGAAAAACAAAACAGAGCACTGCTTACAATGAATGCAGCAAACCAGATTAAGACAATAGACACTAAAACTTTAATCTGATGTCAATAGAAAAAAATTCTATATTAAGAGTAAGGTGTAGCGTGGATTTATTTTTTGAACGTGCAAGCTTGCACAAATATTGAAGCAAGCAAGAAGATATTTTCTTATGTGTTCACACAGCAGTTTTTTTTTCATTTTCATGTGGATATGGGAACGGAGTATGTGTCAAAGAAACAAAACCCGATTATTTTAAAGAAACATATGGCTTGACGTTTAAACGCAAACATAATAAAGCCAGCTAACAAACATCAATTAAAGAAACGGATAAACTCCAAACGGAGCAGTACCATGAGGGTCGACAAGGTAAGCACCTCCTGATATACATGCATCACACGCCATAAGAATTCACAATCAATGAAAATTTCACGATCGGGAATAGGACACACTCGATTAAAGTACAGATCAGACGACTACACTGCTATCTTATGATCTAATATCGCCAAAAATATGTCACTAGTGAATTGAGACACTGACACAACGTATTGGCCATCTAATTCGAGATGGCATAACGTTTCAATTGAGATATGTTAACACAATGCAGTAGAAGGTGTTTTACTAATACTACTGAGAAATGGATAGGTGACAATTAGAAATCAATGTCTTTAAAGGTTATATAAGTTTAAAGCCGTCAATCTGAGTTGTTATAAGTTGAAAAACCCTGCGAATCATACTTGCTACTTTCGGTAGTATTCTTAATTTCTTTTTTATTAAAAAAGAAGATGTAGTATGATTGCCAATGAGACAACTGTTCACAAGAGACCAAAAAGACACAGACATTAACAACTATAGGTCACCGTACGGCCTTCAACACTGAGCAAAGCCCATACCGCATAGTACGCTATAAAAGGCCCCGATATGACAATGTAAAACAATTTACTTGGTTTTATGAGATTAAGATACTCATTCAATGTGTAAAACATCTGTATTCTAACTTCTCTTGAATGAGAGGTTTAAGACTAAGTTGAGAAATTATTCCATTCCATACTTAATCTCAAAACGTCAACTCTGGAATGCCTCATTTCACAGCTCGATGGATTTTTTTTATCTTTCCCCAAACAATATTATTAACTATTTTGGAATAAAGAAAACACTTAAGTGCAACAAAAAACAAAACGACAATGCAACACACACAGATAAGATAACAACTATCATTTTCCTGACTTGCTATAGGACATTTTAACAAAAAAAAATATCGAAAGACACTAAACGCCATTAACTTCACCTGGACTTTTGTCCTAGATACTAGATCCAGCGGATATGAAATACACAGCCAGTATATAAGATAAAATTAACCCGAATATGTTTCAACAAGAGACTTTATTGGCATTTTTGTAATTATCAACAACATGCGTCGCTGTGAAAACATGACTCGTAATTTCAATCCGATCAGAAAAATCACCTGTCTGTTCTCATCTTACATTTGATAATAATATTAAACATATCTTGGTTATCATTAAAGCTTATTAAACATATTGCTTAATCTGTTTGTGCAGAAGTCATGTCGAAAGAGATTTCTGACTTTTTAAAAAAGACTATGCCAGCAATCATTATTTATTTAAACACATTGTACTTTCAATTATAGATATTGATTACATCAAAACCTACACTGCATGACTAAAGTAAACTGGACACTCTTTATATCTGCCAGTGATAAAAATGTTCACATTAAGAAGTTGTTTAAGCCCCAGTCCCACTAGACCACGATCGCACCACGCTCACCACGATCTTGAATTAATTCAGATCGAGGTGAGGTCGCGGTAAGAGCGGCATGAACATTTTAATTTTCATTGTTTTCACGAAGCTACTACGTTCTCATTACGCTTCTACAACGATCCTGCTACGATTATACCACGTTCTCACCACGCTTGTCCTGCAACCTCACTACGATTATCATGATCTATCTACGCTCATCACGTTCAACCACTACCATTCCACGATTTATCCGATTGCAACACGATCTTACAACGCTTCTACTGCGATTATAGCAAGCTCTTGCCACGGTTATGTAACATTCATACCGCGATTATACAACGCTCTTAGCAATAACGTCGTGTTCCATATATGAAGACTGTTCCATTCCTTCTATTTCTTATTAATACGTATATATAAAATTATACAGATTTCTCGGAAACAAAACAACCAAAATCTACTAGAACTCGTGGTCGTGGTTGTAGGGGATTGAGATAGAGGCAGAGGGAGCTCTGATAGCCAGTAACGAACCCTAATTCAGTAGATTATCAATGAAGGGTACAAATTGTATAAGGCCAATTCAATTAAGGTGATAATAAAAAGTCACTAAATATTAAAAATTTATCTTTCAAAATTTGTCATGTTTTTAGAGGACATTTGTCATCCAGCTATGATACAGTAGGTAATAATTTATATTTTTCGTACTTTCGGGCATCTTTAACAGATACATAATATTCAATAACAAATAAATATTAATTTAACCAAAAACTATGTAAAATTGTCCTATGTATTCAATTAAGACAATGTTCACCTCTCTGTTATATAATTTAATTTGCTTCACTTAAAAGACCATGCTGTATTATTCTATTCGTCAATCATCGGCAGTAACATAATTTTCCTGTAAGCAAAAAATGTTTATATTTTAAAAGGTGAGGGGATACAAAACAACGAAGTGAGTAAACTCGTAAAAATCAGCTTTTTTGGAAAAATTATTCAAATCCAATCTACTTTGTCCACGTTTTGGGTAGACGTATCCCCTTAATGAATATAAACAAGATTTGCATCAGGGTTTTGTCTCTAATTTTTTTTCTTAACCTAATTATAAGTCATTCACAAGTATGCAGTATAATTATGTAACTTTGTAACAACTAATTAGAACAACGAGGTTTATTTTGCATCATTTGGTCAAAACATTAAAGAAATCAGGACACGAAAAGAATAACTTAATTTTTCAATTTTATATTTATATCTTCCGCTGAGTATTTTTTGGTCTTTCTCTTCATTGACAGCATAACAGATACAACTAACACAAGAATAACTAAGGCCGACACTCCACCACCAATAGCACCAATTACCACGTTCTTGTTTGAAGTCATGTGCGGACTTCTTTTCTGCAAAAATCATTAACAAATGAAAGAAAGAAATATTAATTATAATTTTGTAACACTGTACTATTCCAAAATATGAAATTCCCAACAATTGAATAAAATTAAACCCATAAATATGAAATCGATAATTGATTTTGATGTACAGTAGCATATCATATAGTTGTGTTTTATTTTAAATTTCAATGTCACACTAAAACTTTTGCTATTTATCTGATGATTGTCGATAAAAGTTTTTTTGCAAATCAAGGGCGAATATATGTGTGATGAAAAAGAGAAAACGATTCAAACTTTAATGTGGCTTTAAGTGTGTCAAAGAAAGGCGAAATATACTAAGGGGAAATTTAATCTTATAAGTCGAAAAAAAAACCCAACAACGACATCGTTCAAACAAAAGATTGAAAGATAAAAACATAAAACACATCATAAAAAAGACTGAGTAGCACGTACCCTATTAAAACTGGGTTATATATTAGGTGCTCTAAAACATGTGGCACTTGCTATGTTGCTCATGTAAGTTCAAATCCTTATATACAGATGCACAGTGGTAAACAGTTTTGAAATAAAACCTTGTACATACAAACTTGTAAGCCTGATATCTATGATGAGTTAAAATATTAAAACAGTATAATTAAAATACCGAACCCCAAGTCAAATTTAAAACGGGGAAGTTCAAATAAAGTGTCAAAATCAAATGCTATCAATCAACGAAACAAGTAAAAAATAACTCGGCATATTCAATACTTGTACAGACGATTTCCAGTTAAATGGGGGGTTAAACCTGGTTTTATATGTTGCTTAACCTCTATCTCGTATGACAATGTTTTATAGTTCCGTTTTGTTGACTGAATTGGTGAGCAACCCAAACAGACATAAAATGATAATGCGACTGCAATTTGAACCCAGTTGTCAAAACTGAGGAAAACTTACAACACAGGTATACAACGTAGTCCAATTTAAACAATCAAAACAAAGATGTTGAAAGAAAAGATGTAGTTAATATTAAATTTGACTATAATGATTACGAAACAATTTTTTTGTCGTTGGTAGTATATAGTTTAAACTTTCCTCGATAAAGTAAAAATTAAGAACATATGAATAGACGGGTAATCAATAGAAAAATTAAAAAAAAATCTACAATCAATTTGCGGGATGCAAAAATACCGAGTCATGTCAAAAGTCATTTGCTGTAGGTACCTTCGATCAATTTTAGACTAGACGATCTTTGGCTAATTATTTTTCTTCTTAGACATCGGTGACGTTAACATAGTCTGAGTAGCACCGGTACCGTCTTGACTTTCGTATAAGCTGTATCTTTCATATTTTTAATTTCTAGTTCAAGGGTATATATTAATAAAACCCTATCAGAACAGTTTGGATTGTTTACTATAGGGAATCATCTATACACTTGTATGTGAAATTAAATAATGGATCTTCTTTGATTTTCCTTTTTTCAATAGTCTAAAGGAACATCGACTCATATGAATTTCAAAAAAGGTGATTAATGGCTATTAAAAATCGTTAGTGGTTGTTGGTTTTTTTTTTTTTTTTTTTTTTTTTTATTTTGAAATTATAATGTTTATTTGAATTTTTACATTTGTTAGAGAAACATGAAGTACCGGTACCTTATCCCGGCCTCGTTAACGTTAGTATATAGCATTTCATTGATAAGTTAGTATTTGTTAGTGCACAATATATATATATATAGTAATAATGACATGTATGTAACGGAATAGAAATATGATAACATGATGTATTATAAATTCTACTTTATGAAATTAATTTAATTTTTGCTGCAACCAGATTATGGAATTTTTCATATTTGCCTTCTTTATTTATCAATATTTCGTGATATTGAAGAAATTCTTTTTTGAAAATTGGAAACATATTAATTTGTTTTGTTTTTTGTTCGGATATATAGTATCCTTTGTATACAGTAATAAGAATAATTGTTATTAAATCATTAATACTGTAATAACTTGTATCGTTTATTTTGTATCCGTACAAAAGTGATTTAATTGATATGATATGATGTCCTATTTTAAGTTTATCAAGTAATAGTTTTATTTGATCCCAAAATGATTTCAGAAATTTGCATGTTAAAAAGTAGTGCTCATAATCTTCGATGACATCACAAATATTACATAGCGGAGTTTTAGTTATTTTCCAAGAGAAAAGTAATTGTTTGGTTGGTAAAATGTAGTGCAGAAATTTCCATCTTAACATTTTGAATTTATTATCTTGTAAATAATAAAAGATATAATTTAGCATTTGTTGTCTTTTGTTTGTGTTGTTTTCCAAGATAAATATGTTGTCCCATTTTTGAAATCCTATTGGTTTTTCATAATATCTATTTAAGAGGGAGATGTAAATGTCTTTAGAGGAAATGTTTTTAAGTGATACCATTTTCCCTTTTTTATCTTTAAATTTATATTCGGAGTCAATGGCAACTTTTGTTTTTATTGATTCTTCTTTAGTTAGCTCTTGTAACCATTGTTTTAGTATTGCTTTCATTAATTTAGAATATTCTGAAAACCAGTTAGCATGACAGGAAAGTTTATCTAAGATCATGTTTTGATTAAATTTTCCTTTATTATCAATAATGTCATTTAAAAAAAGAATTTTACTGTTTATCCAGTTTTTGAAAATGAGACATTTACCGTTTAATTTGACATTTGTACTGCCCCATATAAGCTGCTGTCTAATTTGTTTATATGATAGATGATCTGATTCTTTTTCAGATTTTGAATTTATCCATGATATGATTATTCTTAAGTAAAATTGTGGAATTAGTTCTTTCAGTTTATAGACCAAATTAATATTGTTGAAATTCATTTTAAATATAAGGAATTCTTGTCCAAATTTATCAAAATAAAATTTTGGTAAGACTTTCCAATTGGGTGATAGATCTTCATTATCGATGAGTTTTTTTACCCAACTAATATTTATCGCTTCTAGATATTTATCTATGTTTATCATTTTAAGCCCGCCATCATGGTAATTTTTACTTATTATATCCCTTTTAACTTTTTCTGATTTATTATTCCATATAAAACTGTATATCAATTTTTTAAATTTTGCTAGGTATTCGTTATCAATTTCGGTTACAGATGCAACGTAAGTAATGTTCTGTAAGATTAATGATTTAACAAGAGTTATCTTACCTAACATAGTTAAATTTCTTTTATTCCAATCTTTAATTATTTTTTCAGATTTTTCGTATTGTCGTTGCAAGTTTAATTTTTTACACTCATTTTTATTAAGTCCAAAGTATATTCCCAAAACTTTTATAGGTTTTTGTGTAAAATTAATGTTTTCAACTTTATCTTTGCAGGACTTTAAATTGCCGAGCCATATTCCTTCTGTTTTATTTCGGTTAAGCTTTAGGCCTGAAAGTGATCCAAAAATTTCTATAATATTCAGAGTTAATGACACTTCTTGTTTTGAATTTAAAAATAAAGTGGTGTCGTCTGCCAGCTGGCTTAATTTTAAGGTATGGGTTTTATTATCTAGTTTAATTTGAAAACCTTTAAAACTTTCATTTTGTCTTAATCTACTAGCTAAAATTTCAACAGCAATTACAAAAATTATAGAACTCGCGGGACACCCTTGACGGATTCCGCGCTCAATGTTGAAGGGTCTTGAAATCCAGCCATTATTTAATATGCAACCCTTTATATCTGTGTATAACGTATTTATCCACCTCAAAAGAGATTCCTGGAAACCAAATTTCTTTAAAGAACAATACATAAATTCCCATTCTAGCGAGTCAAATGCTTTTGTGAAGTCTAAAAATAGGATTGCTCCATCTACATTGAATTTTTCCGAATAATCTATAATATCTTGGATTTGTCTAAATTATTAAATCCAATATATCTGTTTTTTACATAACCGTTTTGATCACTATGAATGATTTTATGCAATATTGGTTTCAGTCTTTGTGCAAGAGAGTATGCTATAATTTTGGTATCTACATTTAGTTAGGTAATTGGTCTATAATTATCTAAATTTAATGGGTCGTTTTTCTTGTATATAAGGGTAATTAATCCTAGTTTCTGAGAATTTGTCAATTTTTTTTTTTCATAGCAATTATTAAAAACATCTACAGCAAAGTTTTGTAAGTTGGACCAGAAAGCTCTATAAAATTCAATTGAGAGACCATCGATACCTGGTGTTTTATTAAGTTTCATTTTAAAAACAGATTGTGTACATTCCTCTATTGTCAGGTTGCCGTCAATTTCATTACCTTCTTGTGTACTTAATTTGTAATTTATTTTAGTTTTTTCAATATAATTTTCAATTTCTCTTAAATCCGGGTTAGTTGACTTATATAAATTGACATAATAATTTCTCCCCGTTTCTAATATTTTGCCTTGATCTTCTGTTATTTCTCCTTTACTGTCCCTTATAGCAGTATTGTTTTTCTTTGTTTGTCTTGATTTTTCTAATCCCAAGAAATATTTTGTATTTTTTTCGCCCTCTTCTATCCATTTAACTCGTGATCTTATTTGTGCCCCTTTTATTTTATCTGAATATAGAGTTTGTAGCGTTTCTTCTGTTTTATTTATTGAATCTATTATATTTGGCAAATTATTATTTTTTCCATCCAGGTTTTTATGAATTTCATTCAAAAGTTTAAGTTTTTGTTCGAGTTTTGTAATTTCGTCTCTTTTCTGTTTAGCTTTTAATTTACAATGTTCTATAGTTTTCTCTCTTACTTCTATTTTAAAGAGATCCCACACGATTGCTAGACTTTTTTTATTTCTTAATTTTTCATATTTATCTATCAAAGTATTTATTTTTATTTTGTATGATTCGTCATTAAGAATACTGTTGTTTAATTTGAAGTATCCCTTTCCTTTGTTCCCTTGACAATGATTAATTTTAAGTGAAATCGCTAAGTGATCTGTATATTGAATAGTAGCAGGTCGTATATCAGTGCTGAGTACTCTTGGTCTCACATCTTGACTAACTAGAAAATAATCAATTCTACTAGCTACTTCATTATTTTTTCTTTTCCAGGTATATATTGCGTTTTATTTGGATTTATTGCTCTCCATATATCTATAACTTTTAGTTTTTTTATCAGAGTTTTTAGCCCATTTGTCTTATTTTTTATTTTTTGTTGATCTTTTCTATTACTTTTTCTATCTTTTATATTAAGCGTTTCATTCATATCACCGCCTATGATAATTATACCAAGGCTATATTTTTCAATGACACTTAAAGCTTTTTTAAAGAATATATTTCTATCTTTACATGTGTTTGGGGCATAAAGGTTTACAAAGGTAAATATATTTTTATCTATTTCTGTGTTGATTAAAACAATTCTTCCGTCTTGAACTACATATTTATCTATGATTTCATATTTAATTTTTTGGTTGATATAAATCGAAACACCTCTTGATTGTGTGCTTCCAAAACTATGATATAAATCGCCCGTAAATTCTTTATCTATTGAATTGTTCGAAAAATGTGTTTCTTGTAAAAATATTATGTTGCATTTTTGTTGTTTTATCCATTCTTTTAGTCTAATTCTTTTTTTCATATTTTCTTAACCCCTGACAATTTAAAGAACATATATGCAATGGATTAAGTGACATCTTGGTTTGTTTTTAAAAAAGTATTCGATACATGTATTTCAAATATAAAAAGCAGAATATACATAGTGGTTTTTTAATATACCCACAGTTACATAGTTTATAATAAGAGATAGATTAGAATTCTAAAATTCTGTACAGGCTTCTCGTTGCTCGTTCAGGACACGCATCAATACAAGACGAATTGGTACGATTATATCTACCAGATTTCAAATGGCATTGGCAAGCCGCAAAACCAGGTTCAACACACCATTTTCCTGTACCAAGTCAGGAAAATGGCCTTTGTTATATTATAGTTCGTTTCTGTGTGTGTTACATCTTCGTGGTGTGTTTCTGTTGTGTCGAAGTTCTCCACTTATATTTGATGTGTTTTCCTCAGTTTTAATTTGTAACCCGGATTTGTTTTTTTTCTCAATCGATTTAGGTATTTCTAACAGTAGTATACTACTGTTGGCTTAATGAAGAAATTACAGTTAAATAAGATAAAAAAAAAGTTGCAACATGAATAATATATAAAAGATTTAAACGCAAAAAACGATGGCCCAATTTATAATAATTCCATTTACGAAACACAAAGATAAACCCAAACCAACCACTGAATTATTGTCTCTTGACTTAGGACAGTTAGTTAAAGGATGTGGCGGGATATTTATGTTTTTGTAACTATTCTCTTCCTAACTTCACAAATAATGCACGTTATGTTTCGTAAACACATTTTGCTATGTTATACGTGTTTTACCCTTACATTTTTTCATAAATACATATTCAAATGGGTTTTATTGTAAATGCTTATCATGCCGACACGACGTTTCTTATTCCGTTTAGAGTCCTTACAAATCGGATTTATCTAACTTATATTAAATGTGTTTTGTGTACTTTTGCTAGCGCTGACGTTGAACGTTTACTTCTTTTTATGAGTTTGAATGTCCCTCTGGTATCTTTTTTTTTTTATACCGAAAAATATCGGTAGGTAAATATCATATCTATACTGTTTACTTTGCAGATCTTTCCGCTTGACCCATTATGCTATAATGAAACATACTTGAATCGTGGTAGTCTGGATAATTTGTTTTGTAGGTAAGACCTTAGAAAATGTGTTCCCATCAGTGAAGTCGAAGAATTTCTGGACAAGATTTCCTTTGGTGTCTTTTATAAATACTCTAAATGTTGGCATGCAGCAATCACCACTGTAAAAACATATATATATTTTTAATTTTTAAAAATAAATTTTAATCTTGAAAAGTATTAGTTGTAGCGTCGTAATATTTCTTTTTACGTATCGGTGTCAAATGTTTTGAGTGAACACTTGACACAATTGTAATATGATACTAAAATTGAGACCAAAACACATGCTGCGAAATAAGTTTTGGTAGATAAAGTTTTAACTATACTCGCACATATATACTTAGTGTCTTATGATATCTCACTGCATTTTTACCATGAAATTGAACTCAAGGTCAAAGATCAAGGTTCTAGATTTTTGACCTTCACTTTCGGCTATCTTTTCCCTTCGCATTACAATATTTGACCTTGATACGGGTCATCGAAGTTACCTTGCGTAAACCAGAAGAAGCCATTGTTGCTTTAATTACATGTACACGTACATTGTTAGGTCTTTTTAACGGAATACCTGTGGTTTAACTTAACCAAATGACGCACCAAGCCTCGTTATCTGAACCATGTATTGTCTATGGTTGTTGGTCTTTGTTTGTTCTTGTATTTGTTCGGTGATTCTGTGTGTGCTAAGCGTGTTCTGGTGTTTTAAAGCAGTTTTAGTAATTTCTTTTATCCTTTACATGTTTTACTGTATTGATTGTCGCTGAGGAGAATAATTAACCAATGTTTCTGATTTGAAAAGTACGTATTAGCTCGAAGTTGGTTTGCTCGACAAAACATTACCTATCATAAGTTTAGACTATATTATTTAAAGTTTACGTTTACTGCATACTTAATCATAATTGTTATTTATTTAACAAAAAAAAATACTTCAACACAACTAGTTGACCTTCCTCAATATATAATAATACAACAAGAGTGTATATTATACGCAGCAAGACACGCAAACGATGTCGATTCCATCTAAAACGATAGGTTGTTATTTGCTTAAACAAGTTAATTTAGAACGGTAGCAACGAAATAACGAGTTTAAGGTGGTATCTAACACTACAGGGAGATAATTCTGTAAAGTCAGCTAAACGTTTTAAATACGTTGTGTTGTAAAGGGAATATTAAGCTTCTCAGTGATCAAAATTGGTGTTTGTCAAACTGCTATATGACCAGTGTAATTTTCCTGATATAATGGTTTGTTCAAAATTTTTGAAATTTTTATATTTTTGTTAAAGGGTAAATACTTTATCAAAATTTTATGAAAATCAAACGAGCCAAATAAATTTTAGTGAAAGTGTTGGGTACCACCTTAACTCTTAGCTCCTTCCAACTGACGATATTCTAGCTTATTCTTGCTTGTTATAAAAGAGAAAACTACAAAATCCAATCGACTGAATCATATAATTAAATAGATATTCTGAAATATCTTGCAGTTATGTAGTAAAGTTATTACAAAATTAGACGTCGCGAGTCCAGATCTCTAAAAATTTAAGATTTACCATTCTAAATTAGTTTCCTATATATACCTGATGATAATGTTATTTAAAGAAGTATCCGTTCCATTCGTAACTTCTACATCTATTGAATTTGGTTTGCAGTACACGGTTTGAAGACCTAATGTAGCTTGTACGCTGACATTCAAACCTATATTCTGGTAGGAACAATTTTCGAAATTCATCGATTCTAACATACACATGGAGCTCATACTGATATCGTTCAAAGTTGGTGGAATAAATTCAGCAACCTAAAGTTAAAAGTAAATGATGGTATTTTTTTTTTATCTACGCTTTGATCTTCATTTGTCGATTTCTTAGTATTATGATTGAGCAAAACGCAAATGTTAATATGTGTTAGACTCAAATTGACCTGCGTTCTATAATCGACGTGCGTTCCTCAGATCGAAGTCCACTGCGACGCCACATTTTTTAAACCAGCGTCCATTATATACAAAAAAAAACAAGATGTGGTATAATTGCCAATGAGACGACTTTCCGCAAGAGACCAAAATGACACAGACATTAATAACTATAGGTCACCATACGGCCTTCAACAATGAGCAAAGCCCATACTGCATAGTCAGCCATAAAAGGCCCAGAAATGACAATGTAAAACAATTCAAACGAGAAAACTAACGGCCTTATTTAAATAAGAAAATGAAAGAAAAACAAATATGTAACACATAAACAAACGACAACCACTATAGTTATTCTCTATTCAAAGTATATTGTGATGATATCATTGCGGCAAGTCCGTAAAACGGACGTCGACCGATTACAGCAGCCAAACATTTGACGTCTAATTGAGACCATCAAATAGACGTCGATTAGTTGGGCACACAATTGGCTGTCGATATAGTATTCTTTTTTATTACGTTAGATTTGAACACCAATTTGAGGAACGGACTTAGATTAGAGACAGGACGTCTTACATACATAAATGTACTGGTAAATCTCCTATGTGATAATATATGCCACAGCTTCCATTTCCGATCATGATGTCTTTGATATATGGTTGCTGCTTACAAGAAAGCTATTTCCAAGTGATGAAGTTGACATCTTTTAGAGACGACAACACAATTTGGTCGACCGCTTTAAAATACCAGCTTTAATGATGATGATGGATATGTTTTAATTGTCGTCAATCCCGCTATTTTTGTCTTGAACTTTACCTACCGAATTAGACTTATCACCGGCTTATTAATTACATAAGTAAACAACGGGATATTCACGAATATTTGTCACTTTCTGGTGTTTTTCTTCTTTTTTTCCTTTCTCCACCCTAAATACTAGTAAAATGTTTCCTCATAGCATTATGAAGATAACATGAATTTTGAAACAGATTGTATTTTAAATTAAACGAAAAGAAATAAAAAGGGCCAAACGCTTAACATATTGCAACTTCAAGCGATAATATTTTATACATAATACAGGATAAATTAAAATTAAAACATTTATGAAAAAGAAATGTTTCACGAGTGGAACAACTCTCGTCAGATATGAACTATCAATGAATACATAAACAACATAATGTGATGGATAAGGACAGAAATTTGCATTATAACAGGCCACCGGTGGACTTTTAAAGAGTAAAAAACACGAACACTGATGCATGAAATAACAAACTAAATTGAAATACACCAAAAGTTCACAAGGGAAACATTAAAATCACTAAACATCTTTTATTATGATGAAGATTTAAAAAGGAGTTCTTGGATGTAGACTGAACGTTTGTTATGAAAATATCTGTCGTAAACGTATCACGTAATTTTGTATTTTTATTGTTTTTTAAATCTCGTTCATGCAATATGTTACTTTAGTTTGTTTATAAGTTTAAAAAATGTAACCAGTTAGAACATCAAACTAATAATTTAACTGCCTTGACAGAATGCTCGAATAAAGTCATTGTTTGCATGGATTGTTAAAAACAATGGGATTGTCCATTATAATGCCTTTTCCGTGTTTTATTATACTGTTTTTAGTCAAATGTCTATCTGCATGAAACACTGTCTTCACAAATGATACAGCAGAATGACTTCATTTGGAAACGTTTTGCAATCATATTAAACTTAATTTTTATTTTGTATATCATTTATCTATCATTATTGTTTTTATCCCTTTTATTTATACCAATGAACGAATGTTGAGAACTCACCATATATTTCAAAACCTTTTCCTGCAGAAGTCGATTATCAGTGGTATTTACTGATATTTTAACCGTCCTGAAACATAAGGCCTTGAAGTCATAAAACTTTGCAGTCAGTGTTTTGTACTCGTACTCCAAAATCAATATTTTGTACATGATTTTTGTGCTCCGAGCACTGATCAAAGTTTTATGACTTCAACCCAAGATCACATTATTGAAGTTTAATTATTGATTGGTTTGAATCATTGCATATTATACAGCACCAGAACTATATACAGTGTATCATGTCATATGTGTGCCTATCAAATGTATAGCATTCTTGCATAAGCTACTCGGCTCAGGAATAATTTTGCCTTCGGCAATTTGAAACTTTTTTTCAGAGAACTACGTTTCTTAAAACTGCTCATCTTGTATTACACTTTAAATATACACATATCAATAAAGAGAATTGGAAAATAAACTGAAATTGCCGAGGCAACAAATATTGTAAAAGAAAACTGCTCATCTTGTATTACACTTTAAATATACACATATCAATAAAGAGAATTGGAAAATAAACTGAAATTGCCGAGGCAACAAATATTGTAAAAGACCAAAAGCCAATTATAGTACACAAAACACAACATAGAAAAATTAACACTGAGCAACTCAAACCCCCTTTTAAGAAAAAAAAACAAAAAACAAAACAATTAAACATACATAAAACTCAAGAGTATTACGTTATTTTCTCTCTTCACAAATTTACGTTAACAATAGTCAAATTTGTGTAAGATTTGTAAACGTAGTGCTTTATCAATATATGTTTTATCCTTGTGGGGTTCAGTTTTAGTGTTGTTTATATATGGGTTTATCTAATGCATTGCTATGCTTATTTTCGAGTTAACTAAGAATATATTTTGATTGGTTTTGGATATCTTTTTGATTCGTTTTTAGTTGATACATTAGTACTTTTCAGTTGCATGGAGGTTATAACATATTAAGCTACATATATAAATTTAAGCAAGTTAACATATTAGGTACACTCTCAACGCATGAGAAAAAATTCAAAAATGGAAAAATTTAAAGTAAAATTTAAAGCTAAAGAAATCGATATGAATTGCATGTACATACAAGCTACACCCTAATTATTCACTTATATGTAAGATGTAACGAAAATGACTGTTGCTGTCTTTTTGTCGTTGTTTTTGCTATAAGAGCGTTTCCATCTGTAAATATGCTATGTGATTTGTTTGTATTGATATTTTGATTTTGTATGATTATTCAAATCTTAATAAAAAATTATAAGCTTTCATTAACACTTACGTAACAGATTTGATATTTCCACCTCTTAATGTAAATGTTATTATTTCTGAGTCTCTACTTGGAATAAACAAACGTTGGGTTTTCTCATACGTTAAGTATGACAAGTCATCCACAGCCGTTACGATGAAAGTTTCATTTTTAGTTCCAAAATTTGTCACATTGCAGGTTATGTTTGAAATCATCCCAGAATACAATTCGCCTTAAAAACAATATATAAAACCACTTGCAATATGCAATACAATTTAAACAGTGTACGTATATGTAAAGCTTTAAAGTTCCATAAGCTACACGTTACAGCAAAGCTAGTCTTTGAACTCTGTATTTGAAGAAAGACTAAATGGATAAGATGTATTAACTACAACAATTTGTTTGATCGTACAATATTTTTTTCTAACAGGTCTGAAAAAGAAAACTAAATAGTCATATTCAGCACATTTCGCACGCAGCGATTAAGATTTTGTTTTGTCAAGCCAGTTAATGCTACAGCAGCTAGTTTTTTTTTCTAGATTTCACCTTAACAAGAACAACTTAAATACTTGGTCTAGACCTGCGTTGCTGCATGCAATTCATTAAGGTGATATGTGTCCAGAGACTTGTAATATTTCAACTATCGAAAAATTGGAAGTGTTTGTAAGGCGATCAAGCTGACTGGATTAGATATTAATAATGAAAATGGACCAACACTTTTCATGTACAATGAGTGTTGTAAAATCAAACTTGTGGATGAACGACCACTGAAATATTGCATACACGCAGAAACTGAGCATAATTAAGCCCTAGACATAATAAAATACTATTTGCTTCGATGGAAGCTCAGAAATGTTTGGTCTAAATCTGTTCCGTGCAAACATTTTTAAAACTTGTGCGAACAGGAAATAATGTAGGACAGATGAACAAATTGCTGAAATGTTACAACTAAATACTATCAAGCTGCAGACCAAACAAAATAATTTCCTTTCTAAGAATTCAGTAATTCTTGGACGAAAGTTTTCTACCTATGTTTTTATGGACAGGCAGACGAACGTACGGAGTGACGAAATGAAGAACGGATTTGGGCGGTTTCTAACCCTGCTATCGACGTTAGATACGCAGGTAAAAAGTAAACAAAACTTTCACCTAAACTTAAAACATCTAACCATAGGCGGATAGTTCGGTCAATATAACGTTGAAAGTTCCATTTCAGATTAATATTTATTTTAAATACTAGGGTTTCTATCATTGTTTCGCCTTATATCCAGTGATACGTTAATATCATAATTTAATGATGCATTTAAATAGTATAAGTGTTGATCAATATATTACATATATAAAATATTCAGGTAAGAACACTCCAGCATTTTGTGCTAATTTGAGGTTTCAAATGAAATGTTATATTTATACATATTCATGGATCTACAATATGTCGATACCTGTAACGTGGCATTGCACAAGGTCATATTTTTCTCTGGCTGTTTATGATGTCTGTATACTAAATACATTGGATGTTGGATGTGTACAGATTGATAGTTTAGTCTTAGATGCATGATTTTTTTATTAGTTGTTAGTGGCTTTGAACTAGCTGTCAGATAACTGCGAGTACTCTCAGATCTGTTCATTGTGTCTTTTTGTGTCGGGATGTATAAGTACCCGGCCACGTCCACTTATATTTTTGTCCATCTGATGAGTTAAGCCTTTTTCAACTGATTTTTATAGTTCATTCTTATGTTGAACTGTTATACCACTGTCCCAGGTTAGGGGAGGGTTGGGATCCCGCTAACATGTTTAACCCCGCCAAAATATTTATGTATGTGCCTGTCCCAAGTCAGGAGCCTGTATATTCAGTGGTTGTCGTTTGTTTATGTGTTACATATTTGTTTTTCGTTCATTTTTTTACATAAATAAGGCCGTTAGTTTTCTCGTTTGAATTGTTTTACATTGTCTTATCGGGGCCTTTTATAGCTGAATATGCGGTATGGGCTTTGCTCTTTGTTGAAGGCCGTACGGTGACCTATAGTTGTTAATGTCTGTGTCATTTTGGTCTTTTGTGGATAGTTGTCTCATTGGCAATCATACCACATCTTCTTTTTTATATGTATTAACGATTATCAAGTAGGATATGTTGTTCAAACTGAAAGTGATGCTAAATGTTTTGTACATTTCAATATTTATTCACTTTTTACATATACTATGGTAGAACTACTTTTAATGTATTACCTGTGTCCGAAAGAATTTTGATATCAGCAACTGAGGGTTGAAATGGGGTTTCTGTAGTTCTTTGAAACATGTAAGAGTCATCATGACCTTCAACTGTCACCCAAAAATCCTGGATTTAAGACAAACAATACAGGTAACACAGAAGTCTGTATAATATGCTTTGTCTTTTTGTAGAACGATTTAAACTTCATTTTTATTAAATTACTAGACTAAGCATACGTATATTCATTTTAGTTTTAAAATGTGTTTTTATCTCAAGCACGGGTACGCATGAAAGTTATTTTAGAAGTACGTCTTCACTAAAACTATTGTTTAACCCAAGGCATACAAGGACTTAGCCAAGTATGATACAACTTCATACATTTTATATGATTAGTTTTTAGTCTTCGTCAACTTCTGCATTCGTACCAAATAATAGACCTGATAACTTTGATTTTGTTGGGTTTTTTTTTACCTGAAACGGGACCATAAAATCGGCGACTGCAATATTTTCCTTGTAATCAGAATACACTTCCACAGTTTGACGTTGTAGTTCAGTATGGTTTTCGCTGTAAATTATTACTGATTCTAGTTGTGTTGTTTCATTTAGTCCTGTGACTGATACTGCTATCGTTATGCTATGACCTAAAATTTTCAATAGCGTTCATATTTTGTTATATAGTTAATCAAGAATGTTTCACAACTGAAAGTATTATAAAAGTTATAAATAAATAATTGAAGTTGCAACTACGTAAGACGATTCGTGCACCTAATCTCATTG
The DNA here is from genome assembly GCF_965363235.1 of Mytilus galloprovincialis. Lineage (NCBI taxonomy): Eukaryota > Metazoa > Mollusca > Bivalvia > Mytilida > Mytilidae > Mytilus > Mytilus galloprovincialis. Next base: position 16,119,463 of record NC_134840.1, read on the forward strand.
AATACAATTAATCATGACGCGGCTGTGTAAAAACAGCTCGAAGGCGATCTTATTGCTGTTGTTAATAAATAAACTCATCATAGATACCAGGACTAAATTTTATATATACGCCAGACGCGCGTTTCGTCTACAAAAGACTCATCAGTGACGCTCGAATCCAAAAAAGTAAAAAAAAAAAAAAAACCAGCCAAATAAAGTACGTTAAGATAGTTTAAAGATCTTTATGAATATGGAACTTGTTTTTTCCCTCTTTTTTTTACAATCTTAAAACTACTCCGCTCAACGTCTAAACCACCCATGTTATTGTCAAATCAAATGTACAATTAGGCCTGTTTATCATTACAATGGTTCCATTAATGTACTGCCCAAGTATTTTACACAATTTTGAAAATAAGCTATTCCAGTATCATACATAGCACTAACAGCTTTATTATAGGAACATAATTACACCAAATGGAGCAGTTATGCAGTTTAAATTTCAAAGATAAAGTGTATTCTTCAAAGATATACTGATTACAGAATGGTACTCACAATTTGGGGTACAAAAAAAGTCAAAACTTTATGCTTACCCGGATAGGGACCAGACCTATGAGAAAATGTGAGATAAATAGCATAAACACACCTGGTGAAATATATTGCATTGTAGCACTGTTTTTTACAAGGTATTTCTTTGTAATATTTGTTACATGAGACGCACAAAATACATTTTCCTTGTGGTTTTATTGCATATTTGTATCGTATCTTAAATGTACCTGACACTGGTTTCCCAGAAATATCCAGTAGAGAACCTTCAAAACGCTCCAGTAGTTTAACTTTTATTTTCAAATCCCCTTGACCTTTTACTTGAACAAACCAAGTACTTTGCCTATAATTTGCTAGCGTCCACATGCCTTCTTCAGGATTCTAAAGTATATTTCAAATTGTATAATATTGAACAGTTTATTGGAATTGTATGTTAAAAGTTGCACTTTGTAAATAGAGCTGTTTCTCAAAACACGCCTCTTTTGGGGAGTAATTGAATATTCATAGAAAATTAATTTTGTTTACATACTGGTTCCCAGTTATGCTCTCTGTGTTCCATATCGCAGAGACAGAACTTGGGAATGTTACCAGTAAATAAACACGTGCATATTGTTTACATTGAAATCTGTGGTAAACTTTCATTCGAGGTAGGGGTAGTTAAGAAAATTAGTGCAAGTTTAAACTCTGAGAAGTTCAGGGCATAAAAACGTTGAAAATATGACGCACAGCCCTATATTTTGACCTTTGAAAAAAATTGTGGTGCATATGAACTTTCAATTCTAGGATAAGATTTTTTTTCAAAACTTCATAGTAAAAATGGTACAGTTTTAGCCGTAAAAGGAGTTCCTATGGGAAATTGCATTGTCAATATTTACAGAAATGCAACCTAAAATAAAACGCCTCGCACACATCTAAAATTCATTTTCATTTTTGCTTTTTTTTTCATGGAATAGACGAGAGATCGGACCGGCAGTGCATGCCTCTGCCTTCCTCTACTATCGCGTCTATTCCGGCAGCGAAGATCGGGTCTTCCATTTGTTTTTCTCTCAGTTAACTAAAAGTAAAATCACAAAATATACTGAACTCCGAGGAAAATTCAAAACGGAAAGTCCCTAATCAAATGGCAAAATCAAAATCTCGAATCAATCAAACGAATGGACAACAACTGTCATATTCCTGACTTGGTACATGTGTTTTGTTATAAAAATGGCGGATTAAAACTTTTTTCATAGCTAGATTAACTTCTCACTTGTATTAAAGTCGTATAAAATTCCATTATATTGACAACGATGTGTGAACAAAAAAACATTAAAGGTAAAAAATGTCAATAATAGGGGTACAAAAGTCAATGTTATGTTCTTCTCTCTTTTAAATTTTCTCGATAATTTCCAAAATATTTTTAAGAACTATATTTAAGTTCGCAAAATCTCTATTTTGCAAGTCCGTTGGTTTATCAGTGAATTTTTATATGGGTTTTAAAAGTCTACCAAAAATGAAGTTTTGTTGTCAACCGACCTTCAATTCGAATTTCAAGATGTAGTTAGAGTCAAGAAACAAGGCAGACTTAAATGTGTCTGTTGTAATATCTTTTTCAAGTTCGATTAGAAAGATGCGTCCAACTTAGTCACCGAACGGGGAATTTAAGGACTGTATTGACAAATAAAATTGAGAATGGAAATGGGGAATGTGCCAAGGAGACAACAACCCGACCATAGAAAAAAACAACAGCAGAAGGTCACCAACAGGTCTGACAAATGCCTGCATCCTGAAGTATGATTTTGATAAATCAATGTACGAATTTAAAACAAAATGGTAACACAAATTGATACCCACTTCAAAAAGCTGGTTTACAGAACTTTTATTGCTGAATGCATTAAAAACCAATGTTCATATAATACCATTACTATGACTTAAAACTTTGTCCATAAGTTGTTTAACCTTGTCTTCGTTACTTGGTTTAAACATTTTTCCTTACGTTAGTATAGAACGCTTAAATGAAGGACATTTCAATTAGGTACTACCTGCTGGATCAAACTGATTATATTTCAAAGAAATCCATAGTACTAGTATCAAAATTTTTACTTGCTGGTTTTTAAAAACCAAAAGGATTAGTCTGTTCAAGTCCATGAAGCTTCTGCAAATAAGCTTTTAGAAGAAATTAAATGCGACAACCAGGATATGAACGAAAAGCATGAGATACCAAAGAGACATTCTAAACTCATAAATCGAAGAAAAATTTACAACGCCTTTGCTATTAACGAACATCGACAATTTAATACTATATACATAACGTTTTGTTAAGTCATATTAAAAAACGTATAAATATATGTTGTACCAGTTCCGTCTCTTCAAAATGAGGCATAGATATATATAAAAAAAAATGTATTTGATTTTGAAACGTTTCCTTTAAAAGGTTTACACTGCATATTAAACGATTAGATTATACATTGTATAGGTATGTGTTTTACTTATACAGTATTCTGTTCATATGTAACTTTTACATAGAAAAAAAAACTAACCATTATACTAGCAATGAAGGTGTTCCGTCCAATGTAATCCAAAGTATCACGTTCGCTAAATATTTTTGTTACATCTGAAAATATAGATACATTGTTTCGGTGTAGTTATGTGTTTTATAAAGTTATTACAATAGTAAGCTTTGTATCGTCAAAAAAGAATCATGCGCTGGTCGTTTTGTATAAATGACTACCTACTAATTATAACTTTTAATTATATTCAAAAACCACAAATAGACAATAATATAAAAAACCACAAAAAATTGCCAAATTATCAAGTCACCCATAATAAGAAGAATAGAATATAATACCTTCTGAATACATTTTAAACATCGGTTTACTTCTTATCAGAAAAGTTATTCGTGTGTTTTTACTTTGCATCATACTCACACGAAAAACATTGTCATACCAGAAAAGAATCGATCAATGCACACGACGAGTCGAACCGAAATAGTCACTCCCGAAAAATAAAATCTTTTAACAATTATGTTAATCCTATTGATAAATGAATAGATTTAATAAATTTTGTCACCTGAGTACAGTTGTATACAGATTAAATTAGTCGTATTTGACTGGATATTGTTATTTTAAAGTACATATTTTTGCACTTTTAGATACTTTTAAATACCCACTTAAAAATCTTTGTATGAAACAAATATATATTGAAAATATTCCGGGGTGGGGTCTTGGTTCATTTCCTACTATTAATTACAATATCTAAATTTGATGCAATTTCTACATGTTCTGCACTTTGAAACAAAACGCTAAAAATTAAGACACATTTACAATAAAAAATAATCAGACTGACATACATGTACATATATGCCTTGTTAGCATCGGAATCCTGAGATTAACAAAAGGTTTGAAGGTCAAACAGCGACCAGAATATAATTAAACCACTTAGATACATACTTCTTGGATCAAGGAATTGAATATCACTTTTGCTGCTTGTGCCAATAATCTCTATTACCAGGACAGACAAATATGCGTCAACTGGAAACGAAAATTCGTTTGACTCCATTTTTTTCTTTGCAATGAAGACATACTTTATATCCATGTTTTTCTGAAAACAAATGTTTAATGATCGAAAATTAATGTAAATTATGGGTATGTCATCTATTATAAACTTGATTTCACGTCTTGTCCGGTTTCTTCTTGATTATTTGATTGTTATTTTTCATAAAATAGCGTCAATTGTCTATGTTTTACCAATTTTAATACTGGTATCAATGATGAGTTTATATGCAAATATAAACTGGACTATTCTCGTACAATTGTTAGACTGCTGTTAAAAAAAGCATTCATTTGTCTTTGCATTATGTATATGTGCAGTCTCAAATAGAATTGGGACATTAATTTTTACTGCTATGTTACTGAAATGTAAGAAAACATGCAACCACCTACTTTAGTGAAATGTAAATTGCGTGTATAATGTTCCATCCATATTCCCAAAATGTGAAGTCATAAAAATATCAAAATCCGAGATAATTACAAATCGAAACGTCCATAATCAAATTGCGAAAATCAAAAACTCAAACATATCAAACGAATGGAAAACAACTAAAATTCATAACTTCAACTCAAGACAACTCAAATTAATAACTTCATATATGTATCTGATTAATGTTTTGTTTGACGTTGCCATGAATAGACACTAAATATTTACCATTAGACAAGAAGCTTTCTTGAACAGAGTAAGTCTGCAATTACTTATTCGACGATCTATGCTGTATTGACTTAATACCTGTTTAGAATTTTTACGAAAATGGCTTTGTATGCACAAATTTCAGACGCTTCAATTTTCGTTTAATAGCACTTGGTCGATACCACTGCTTGTTGACTGGTAGCCCACAATGATATCATCAGTTCCGAAGTCAGTGTTTTTAAACTGACATAATTTATAGAATATTTGTTTCTAAATTATCACGTAACTAATGTTCTTCCTCTCTCATGCACAGTTTACTTTAGACGAATTTGATTATTAGTTTTCGATGGTGGTATATGCCTTGCTTCAGATATGTTAGCTGTAGTGTTCCTGTTAAAGTAAATCAAGACAAGCGCTTCGGATGCACAAAATTCATAAAGTGGGTTTAATTTCATCGTTGTGTATAAAACACGAGTTCGTTTATTTAAGCCTTACAATAAGTTTACGAAAACAAATCCACTTTTAAATTGAACTGGGTTTATTGTTGTGCGCTACGACCGGAATTACTATAACATATGTTTATAAGTTTATATGGGATATATCGACGGGTTATACTTTATATTTTAAGCACAGAAGACAACCACATGGCAATCAAAAGCAATATCAAAAGATAAACAGCATTCAAGAGCGCTACAACGATAATCAAAAGACTTACGTGGTATGCAGGGTAACCAGTTCAAGCTTTTGTGGAACAAGTTGAGATGCTAATTAAAATTAATAATCTGGTAATAGTAACATAAAGTCGTTTTTTTTAATGTATTACTAGTAACAAGTGGAATGAAAGACGGGACTGTGACTTTGACAAAAGAAAATTATCTATTGTTATCTCTAAATATCAGTAATTTTCGCAAAAATTCATGTATACATCTATGTAATAAGTTAACGTTACTTCTAGACGAACATTCAAAACTTATTTATAAAACAATAACTACCTCCAGCAATGTTTTCAATGGTTGTGTTATTTCTTTGTCTGGTGCAGCTATTATAGTTCCCCCAAGACCAGCAAAAAAACCACCAAATGACGATGATCTCTTTTTTCTGTCTACAATATATCACCAGTTCAAACATTAAAACTCAATTGCCTTCATTAGGGATCTAAAACAGTCTTCGTTCGTAATCATCTTTAAAATATGATATAAAAATGAGTAGATACAGTATTATTGACAAAAAGACAATTATCAAATAAAAACCAAATAGGTAAATATCAGGTCATCAAATGCCTTCCAAGAATGAGCAAACCCGTACCGTAATATGAGCTATACTAAGCAAGGATATAATAAAATGTGTAACAATTAAAAAAAGGAAACCCACGATAGCCACTTGATAACAAGCTATTGACTTTTAACAGACACATAAACAATGATGTGGTGTAAAACACTTGTTTTTGCACTTAACCTGACATCATAACATCATTGATATGGCAACTTATAAATTAACTCATAGTATATACAAAACTTAAAATTTATGAAATACTAAGAATATTCTACATAATATTGGCCAACCTGTATTTGGTAAAACCTTCCGAAATGACATGGTGTACCTTAATGCCCGTCATGCAACTTCGTTCTTTATTTGACCTTTATATTTCTTTTATTCGAGAGGTTACTAATGAGTCTTTTGTAAATCAAGCTTACAAAATTTCATACCTGGAATGCATGATCAGTTTATTCATTACATTGGACAGTAATGTAACAAAACAGAGTAAGAATAAACTTTGAAATGAGTTGGAAAATGCTTGCAATTAACTATATTTACAATAAGTTTACTGTCAAATAACCAACGGAACCAGTAGTTATTTGAAGTAATGTGAAGCTTATTCAAACCCCAATTGTAACTAATGAATAAACTAGGTATTCCTATCTAAAATATCAAAGTACCAATTGAGGTATTTTATTTGTCTCTATATGGTAAATATAGCAGTGTTCAAATATTACGTTTAGTTACGAACGCATGGTTAAAGATGTTAACATGTGAACCGATCTGGTCAAATATTTATCTACAATACCTTTTATTATCTTGTAGAAAATTGATTTGAAACTCTGCAATCTTTAATGTATTTCTATTCTTAAAAGTTCATACATTGAATACATCTGTCTGTTCAGAAGAAGGTAAGTCTAATACATAATTTGATGCATTTGTTTACCATCTGAATAATCTCTTTATTTATTTTTGATATATTATACCAATAAAAATTTTTAATCTATGTGATCTATTATATCAATAGAGTTCTAATTGTTTGTAATATTTGAGGTATCAAGGTCACATTCCAACACATGTATCACAATTAACAACAATAAAATCAGTTAAAAATCATTTTGCAAGATATATGTTTATTCTGATTGTTCAAAATATCTGTGTTAGTCAGGCGTTGCTTATATGTAGAACAGCCCCTTGGTCAACAAAATGCAGCAACCGGATTCTTGCTGAAAATCGATATTTTGGATGGATATATATCATAATTTAGATAAACTTTTTTTTTATTATTGTTGATTGTTTAACAATGTTGACCGCTTCAAAAGTTTAATATTCTACAAGTTGTTAGCCAAACATATACGCATTTGTAAGGTCTATGTCCTTGTGAAAAACATTGGCCAGGCCCTTCGACCAAACTTAAATCATTTTAGAAAGATGCATATATATGGGTCGGATACATATCCTAGTAAAAACCCGGTGGTCCTTGCATATGGCCAACGTCGTTTGGAATACTTTTTAAATTATGCAAAACCTATCAAAATTACTTTTTTTGGCATATGCACATTTATGGCATCATAATGACGTCACAATTGTTCTTAATTAATGTTTGAGAGCTGGGTAAATTTGTAATTGTAGTCTTTTGCGAAGCGCGCGTCTAGCGTAAATAAAAAAAAATCCAACCGGGAATCTATGATGAGTTGATTTTGTGTTTGCAGATATGTTTAGATATTTTGTCATGAATTTGTTTTATCAAAGTTGAAATACAAATCTTTTGAAATTTTTGAAATACTTAGGCTTTTCTACCTCAGGAATATATTAGCTTAGTGTAATTGGCAAAACCTTTAGGAATTTTGGTCCTCAATGCTCTTCAACTTCGTACGTTATTTGGCCTTTTAATCTTTTTTGGATTCGAGCGTCACTGGTGAGTCTTTTGTAGACGAAACGCGCGTCTGGCGTGAAGACAAAGTTTAATCCTAGTATCTATGATGAGTTTATTCTAGAAATTTAATGTCAATATGGACCTTTCGTGAACCCACTCCTTCAACAATTCGAAAGCCGAAATGAATTATTGTGTTGCTCAACCTGACTGATGTTTTTTTCAATATCTAGATAGATGTAAAAATTGGGTGCAGGCTGAAATTTATCTGTGGTTTCCTTTTATTCAAATTCGTTGTGGTATATGCGTAAAACATAATTACTAAATATTCAATTATCTAGTAATAAGACATCATATTTATATATATCATATGATTAAAAGAAAAAAACCTTGATAAACGTAATGTTTTTGAATCCTAAAATATGCATGCCTGTCCCAAGTCAGGAGCCTGTAATTCAGTGGTTGTCGTTTGTTTATGTGTTACATATTTGTTTTTCGTTCATTTTTTTACATAAATAAGGCCGTTAGTTTTCTCGTTTGAATTGTTTTACATGGTCTCATCGGGTCCTTTTATAGCTGACTATGCGGTATGTGCTTTGTTTATTGTTGAAGGCCGTACGGTGACCTATAGTTGTTAATGTCTGTGTCATTTCGGTCTTTTGTGGATAGTTGTCTCATTGGCAATCATACCACATCTTCTTTTTTATATGATTAATATATAAAATATCATTGATTCGTTTATCATCGGATATTAACTTATCAAATCAATGCTTTCATGTGTTGAATTATCATTATTAGTGTAGTGCGGATAGTGCGTGTGGGATCAATCTACATGTACCAGGGGCACGACTGAGAAAAAAAACTAATTAAAATGGTCAAAACAGATAAGCCAAAACCGAATATGTGAGTAAACAGTTGCAAAAAATTAGGTCAAGTACATTATTAAGATTATGTGAAAGTTTATCATGAAAAAATGCAAGAACAAACAAACTCCCTTTTGGAGCAAAAATTGTACCTTTGTGTACATCAAGAAAGATTCATATAAGCTATCTGATAACTTGACATACGTGAAGGACACCTAATAGGCTGCTGTTTGGTCTGGATACAGTCACTTGACTTTCCTTTTTCTAGTTTCCTGTCACAATTACCCGTCAGAAATGTAACCAGATGTATATTTTTCTGCTCAATCAAACGGCCGACTGACTCACATAAGCTATAGTCTTTTGGGTCAGCATCGGTAAACAAAAAGGCACAAGAGCCGTTGTTTGCATGCGTAATGGCTGCAACGATATAAAAGACTAATGCATGAATATTAAATTGCTTAATAAGTACTTATGTCTTCTAAAACGACATGTGACAATTTTAACTTATGTCAGATGTGTCAGTTGAAAAAATTGTTTTATTTGGATCATAAATGAAATTTGAAAAACAGTGTAATTATAATGTTATATATATTCAAAACAGTGTAATTATAATGTTATATATATTCAAAACAGTGTAATTATAATGTTATATATATTCAAAACAGTGTAATTATAATGTTATATATATTCAGGCAATGAATTATCAAGATGAAACAGTAATGCCTTTACTTATAGGCTGTACATGTATCTTGTAAATACAGCTGTTTTACAAACCATTTCTCTTTTACAAAGATATATAATATTGATAGATATTGTATTGTGTTTACGAATAGGTACCAGATATGATCATAACTTAGGATTTTTCCTGGTATTAAGACACATAGATTGCAGCCAAATTGAATTCTTAGAAAGTAAAATTAAAAAAAAAAACTGAACTCCGGTGAAAAATCAAACGGAAAGTCCCTTTTTAAATGGCAAAATCTAAAACACTACAAACGAATCGACAATAAATGGCATACTCCAGACTTGGTACAGGCATTTTCTTACGCAGAAAATGGTGGATAAAACCTGGTTTTATTGCTAACTAAACCTCTCACTTGTTTGACCGTCGCAAAAAAATCACTTTTATGTATAGGAGTTCTACGTTATGAATTAAATCTATTGGACAAAACTATAGATAAGCAAATGTATGTAGATAAATTACAATTTACATAAGAAATAACTCAAAATACTTTGAAACATTCTACACCGATACAAATTATTACAAACCAGTTTGTAGTCCAGTGAACGCGTATTCTGGACAATCACCTCCCCCATGTACTGTTAACTGATTTAATCTGTTGAGTATTTGCAGTCCATCTGATGTTTTGTAATAAGTATTGCTGTATGCTGTTAATAAACAAATTCACAAAAATAATATCATTGTGTAGAATATGTTCAGATGATTTTTTTTCGCATAAAATAAACTATATATTCCCTATCAAAGGGTCCCAAATAGGATTTGTAACGTTTGTGCATTTTTATAAAGATTGTGTTGATGATATTTGGAATGAATGTTTTTGTCAACGCCTATTTGTTATGTTCGGTGGACGACATTTTCATAGGCAATGTATAAAACTGAGCTTTTCTCTATCAATGACGTTTATTTTTATTTGTATTACGTTCACTTCAAACAGATTCTTTCTCAATTACTCCGGTAATAAGTGGTAACATTCCAACAGAACCAGCATATGTGTATATTTTGTATAGCTAATTTATAACAATTACAAGGACATTTTAAACATTATTCCCACAATAGAAGTATCTGCTTACAAAGGAAACTATTGAACAAATAAAGTTAATGAAAAAAATTAAGTATCTTCTAGTGTTTAAGGGGCACCTTCATGATTTGGTGAAACGTTTTGAAATATGCATGACAGATCAAAACATATTTTATTCAATTGTTCTTGCACCATAACCGTACACAGCCGAGTATGACTGTTAAGGGAGTGTTACTTATCAGTGAACATACTGTAGGAGTCTCTTGTTTAAAAGAAAATACAAACCCTTCGGGCAATTTCGTTTTTTTTATGGTTGGTTCAATATGTATATTCAATCATCATAGATACCGGAAGTTTTTCTGAGATATGCTTAATGGACTTTTATTAATCTTATATCATATTAGTCGTGACGTTATTTTTTTTTTTTCGACTCAATTTCTTTTTTTGTAATGACCCTTTTTTTCTTGGCATACAAAAATGTTACCAAGACTATTAAAAAAAATGCACTCAATTTTACAAATAGCTTCGGGTTCATAATTGTATTGTGCAATACGATTGCTTGTAATAATTATGAATAATTTGGAAACTGTTAGTTCACTTTGGTACAAGTTTTCGACAAAAATTGTTTGATAGAATTAATCAATCGAAATCAAAGAGTAAATTATTTAATCTTGGCATTTAAGTTATACTAATATTTTATTTAATAGTAAATATTTTTATCAAGATGTTATTCGATTTGAATTTAAATTAAACATATTTTTGTTCTATTGGTAGGTTACAATGAAGCACATAATACTGTACAATTATATAAATCGATTGATTTATAATGCATAACAGCATTCTGTGAGGTAGACCAGTCCGGCCATAAAATAATACAACCAACTGTTAATATTTTAAGCATCTATCGGTCATGTTTTGACTTAACTAACTTACTCACTGTTGTTGTTTTTGTTAAATTGGGTCAGTATGATACGACTGAAACGTATGAGTTGTATACTGTTAAACTATACACAAGTTTAACACTCCTATTTTCTTGTCAAAATGATAACTTTTTGAAAAGGTGAAAACGCATGATGTTTTATTTACAGCTTCTTAGAAGTTTGAGAATGCGCAATTTTTACATATGTAAAAACTCTCTGTAGGTGTAATACCGTTATTGATTTTCCCCTATTAGTCTTTGTTTAATTGCTATGTTTAAAACATTTTGCAGACATTATCTTTGTCTCAAATACAGAAATACTGTTCACGCGTACGTTTTATCCTGTCGTTACAATAGAAAAAATATAACATAACATGTAATTGCACATAAGAAAAGAACAATCACTGAATTTTAACCAATCAAATTTTCACCTCTTCTATCTGTGTACAAATTTTAGTAACAATGTAACCTCAAGGTTCCAAAACATTCTATAGAAACACCAAATAAAATAATAATTGATGGAATATAGTGAGGACCAACAAAAGTTCAAATATGTATCTTATATGCCTTATATGATTTCAACATTATAGGCCAATAAATAAAAGTTTAGGTGTAGCGTTCATTAAGTAAAATTTTAATTCATTAGATCTGATTAATTTGCACTTTTGAAAAAATTGTCCAGAATTTATCTTTTTTCAAATACAGAAATAATTGAAATCAGAAAAGTTTTATCCTGTCAAGTACGTTTGTACTATAGAAAAAAAATCACATAATGTTCCATTGCATATAAGCAGATAGTCATCACTGGAAGTTAACCAATCAAATGTTCACCTTTTTTTTTCTATCTGTGTACCACCTTTAGTAACCATGTAACCTCAAGGTTCCAAAATATTCGATTGAAACACCAAATAAAAAAATAAGGTTCTTTGAAACACCACAGATATATGTCAATGACACAGATTTATTTTACTGCAATAAAATTTTTGTAATTTTCCTACACATTTTTTAAACCCTTGTTCGTATGCATTAGGATGTAACGTACTATGATTTGTATTATTACACCTGTACTACGAAATGTGTTTTAAAAAGTCAGAACTGACAATTCAAACTATTCTTATCTTCTGTTTCCAGTTTGAGGGCCAACTTGATTTCTTTTACGTGTCTGTGTAAACTCATTGTCAGATAACACGTTTTCGTATACCAGATCAATCTTGTTTTCCTTCCATTATATATATATACATGTTAATATTATGTACATTTCGGCAATAAATGGTTTATTGACAGGTACCGGTTCAAGGTAGACCTATTGACCTCAATTCTGCCCCATTGATAACAGACTTGATATTGCACTGTTATGTGACATAAGTTATGACCAAACTCAGTAAATACCTTCCTAAATAGCATTCGTTTGGAAATTTTGGGTCCTCAATGCTCTTTAACTTTGTACTTGTTTGGCTTTAAAAACTATATTGATCTGAGCGTGACTGATGAGTCTTATGTAGACGAAACACGCGTCATAAGCCTGGTACCTTTGATAACTAATTATTATTGATAAATTCAACAACACTGAATCTAATCTTGCTGATATTTTTTCGTTAAATACTCAACAATTTCAAAATATGACGCCTAAATAAATCAAATATAAATTATACGGCAAGAACTTTCCTTGCCTTATTTTAGATATTCCAGTTTTATACGGGAAACTCTACACTAAAATATACGGCAAAAGGGGCAATTTTTCGTTCCCTGATGTTAATTTTCCTTAATTTAACGTTGTTGTTCTTTGGCACTCTCAAATGGTTTTTAAATATCACAACTCGTTCACTTTGATCGGGTCTGAATTTAAGTCAACATTAAGTTTAGGATTAAAACATCAACACAATAATACACTGATACATTGGAGAATCATTTCTTAAAATACTGCGAAAAATTTCATTCACATTAATGCAATGATATTATTTAAAATCTTAAATACTTCTATGGGAACTGTGGTAAAGCAAATTAAACTCACTTTTATATATCTTATAGTAGTTAACATTTCATATAAAACTCCCTTATATATCTTATAGCAGTTAACATTTCATATAAAACTCCCTTATATATCTTATAGAAGTTAACATTTCATATAAAACATGCGATAATAGAATTTTGTTATAAAGATTGCATGTTTGCACTTTTGAATACTTATTATTAATTAAAAAAAAACTTTTGTGGGTAATTATGGAAGAACTTTCGATAGAATATTCATGAAAGGATGGCACGTTTCATTTCATTTTATGTGAACTTCAATCTTTATCGTTATGCTTACCAGGATCATTAAATGTTACAAGGATATAGTTGGAGACTTGTGAACTGTATGCCTTTTTCACTATATCTACAGCTTGCCCCCTTACTTGGAAGATTTCATCACTCATAGAATTAGTATCATCGATTACTAGTAAAAGAGATAGAGATGATTGAAAACAATTGTAACAATCTGGTTGATACACGACATTTGATACACTAGGAGGCTTTTTGGTGGACGTCCTAATGATACTTGAAGTTCTAGAAGATACTGTATTGCCATTTGGATTATTTGTTGATACTGTGTGAATATTGTGACGCGTTGAAACAATGGAATGAGTTGACATTGTTGAGAATCCAACTGTGGTGTTCTTCTCCTTTACTACCGGAGGAAGATATCGTATATGGAATATGCTTTCAAAGGCTTTTATTCCTATTGCCGACACTAGGCCATTTTCTAAGAAAAATAAACTTTCAGTTTAATAACTAACAATATTGTATTTCATAATGCATATATCGATCAAGGTAAGTTTCTGTATTCAATAAGGTAATAAAAGGTTTAAAACGGAGGACATATAAGGCCGTGTTCACACCAAACGCCATGTACAGTAAACATGTTTACATTTAGTTCAATGTAATGTACACTGGTTTCACATTAAATTTGTTCACATCTATAACCCTTGTTTAATTACCTGTACATATGATTTGTTCACACTTGTAAACTATATGTCATATAAATGTTCATTACGTAGAACCGAATGCAATGTTTTCGGACAACTTTTTTAGCAGTTAGGGAACGACCATTTGACTTCAAAAAGAGGGGGGTGGATTTTTCTTTAAACATATTCTGATCCCCAATTTAATAAAAAAAAATATTCTGGTCATAGAGATGATAAAAAAAATATTCTGAATCCCGAGTTTCCCCATACATTACAGTGTTAAATATCGAAAAAATATATTTGATTGCTGGCATCGAAAAAAACTTAATAAAAACGTTAGCGCTAAAAAAAATACTGACTCAGAAAAATATATATACCCCCCCCCCTCTTCCTTTTTTCTTAAGTTAAGTGGTTGCTTCTTTATGAAAGCCATTTCGACGATTTGTAGTAGTTAAAAGATACTAAAGTTGTCTCGATTACGCATTTAAAAAAGTAGGCTGCAGCAGCGTGCTTGCAGGCGAAGAAAAAGGATTGAGATGTTAAGGATCACTATACATTTTTATCTTTTCTGTTTCTTTCAAACGGTATTTCTTCTCCAAGGAGTATTTAGCAAAGGGAGATGTTTATGGTTTTTTTTTTATCTAAGTGTATTTAAACGGATCTGAGATACTAGACAAACAATACAATTTACCTCACACTTTTTTTAGTAATGCATGTATGCGTTAATCGTTGTTTGAGTAAAGACCAGTGGCAAATATTTCCGTGTACGTCCAGTCGATTTGGGAAGACCTTTTCAAAAGAATTATGTGCTTGGCAATGATGATGCTTTGAGTCTTAATAAGGAGTTTATAAAGCTACGTAAAGTTTTTTTTATAACTTTTTTTATAAGTTTAGACAAATATTTCTGTAAAGAACTTTATAAATTATTGTTATGAATATCAATTTTATTCAAAAAAATCATTTCTTCCTTAAATATACATGGTAAAACTTTCTGTAAAATGTTCTAAATGCCTAGTTTTGCGTACACTTAACCTACACAAGGCCTACATTGTATATCGACTGCATGTAGACAAAACATGATTTAAACTACATGTAAACATTGAGTTTAATCAATGGGAACGTAATTGTGTTTAGTTTACGTGTGAGTTACACTAACACAACACCGAGTTTAGGTTAATGTGAACACGGCCTAATACACCAACAATGTGTTACATAGAGGAAATCTTAGTAAATGTGCATTAAAAGCGGATATGGACATGCTATTGAGTTTTATTTAGTGGCAACGGATAATGATTAACAAAATATACATCCGATATTTGTATGCGTTACTGTAACTTTACCTCTCTTACAAATTTAGATGAAGCCTATGAAAAGTGTGTTCGTGAACATTTTCAAAACAATACATTCTAGAAATAAATACATGTAACAGGTCAATTACAAAATGCATAACATTCTTTATCAGACCAAATTCTATGGATTTTTTTGGAAAAAATTTTTTTTTTGAAAAATTTGTTTCCAGTTTTTGTGAGAAAAAAAAATGTTTTTGACCCTGAAAAAAATTTGTTTGTTTTACCCTCAGCTGCCACTATATGTTATGCTAAAATTAAAAGAAAAAAAATTGTTTTCGTCTTGTCACCAAAATTTGTCCTAAAAAATAATTCATAGCCCTACCCCCCCCCCCCCCCTCCCCCGAGATTATGTAGTTGCTGCCTAATTCATTTGAAAAAGGTCTTCCCGAATCGACTTGACGTGCACAGAAATATTCGTGTGAGGTAAATGATATGTGTGTCTAGTATCTCAGATCCGTTAAACAACACTAAAAAATGATAAAAATGTTGTGATCCCTATTATCTCAATCCTCTTTTTTTTCGTCTGCTGCAGCCTACGTTTTCTAATGCGTAATCGAGACATCTTTAGTATATTTAAAGTACTGCAAATAATCAAAATGGCTTTCATAAAGGAGCAACCTTTTTTAAAATTTCAAAAAGGGGGATCGGTATTTCTTTTTTATCTGAGTCAGAATTTTTTTCGCGCGAACGTTTTATTCCAGAGGTTTTTTTCGATGCTGGTGATCAAATTTTTTTTCTTCAATATTTAACACTATAATGTATGGGGAAACTATGGATTCATAATATTTGTTTTATCATCTGTATTACCAGATTTTTTTTCCAATTAGTGATCGGAATATTTCCATCCGGTGACCCCTTTTTGAAGTCAAATGGTTGTTCCCTTACTGCTAGAAAAGTTGTCCGAAAACATTGCATTCGGTTCTACGTAATGAAAATTTAAATGACATATAGTTTACACGTCTGAACAAATCTTATGTACAGGTAATTAAACAAGGTGTATAGATGTGAACAAATTTAATGTGAAACCAGTGTACATCGCATTAAACTAATTGTAAACATGTTTATTGTACACGCGTTTGGTGTGAACACGGCCTATTAGACTTTAAAACATACGTGAGAAAGTAGAACGCTTAAAATGTCGAATTAATTGCGATTTATCATTTTATTAGTTTGTATATTTTCTAACACGTTGATAATTGTGAAATGTTATCAATTTCATTATGGGTATAGATTCGAACCTTTATCTACGAGGAAATGTACTGAAGCTGTAATTGCGGCATTCCCACTGTTATTGTGTAAGAAATAATGAGGTGATAAACGATATTCTGGAGTTTCTTTGTTTATACCACCACGTGCTGGAATGTCAGATGAAACGTCCAATGTACCACCATGACTGCATTTTCCAACGTCTTGCCAGTTGGTATCTTGTACAAAAATTAGAAACATTTGGATTATTCACAGTTTATCACCTTAGATAAACTTAGATAAATAAAGCATCACTTGTTTTAGAAATAGATAAAATTGTGAGTGGAAATGGGAAATGTGTCAGAGAGACTACAACCCGGACAAAGAACAGGAAGAGCAAAAAAGCACCAATGGGTCTTTAACACAGCGAGAAAATCCTGCACTCGGAGGTCGGCTTCAGATTGCTCCTAAACAAAAATGTGTACTAGTTCAGTGAAAAAGGACGTCAACCTAAACTCCGAATTATATAAATGAACTACAATTATGAAAAACAAAAAGGACTTACATAGGCAGGATGCTCCTGAGTGGGACAAGCGCAAACATGAACCGTGATTAAACATGTTTTATGCAATCTCAACCCTCCAATGAGCCCGATGTCAGAATGGTTAACAGAAAAATCTAAGCAAACTGTCAATGATGCATAATTTAACAAAAGGCTACTAGCAGTTACTGACATGCCAGCTTCAGACCTCAATTAAACTAGTTGAATTTGAAAATCGAGCACAATCTCTCGCTTTAGTGCTTTCCGATCATACCATCATAAAACAAAAAAGAAGACCATTTTCCGTATCATCCCAACAACTTGTTTTTGGAATAAATGTGTTTATTTTAGATGCAATAACGCTATGAGTGTATCAATATTCATTCCAAAATATTCCGCTTTATTAACATGACAACAGTATCGTAACCATATCCATTCTGAATATTAAAGTCTGTTAAAAGGTTTGGTTAGCTTTTGAGGTCAATAACATGTTTGTGCTTTGTATAGAATATTATCATGTGCTGTTATAAACGGAGGATGCTGCACATATTAAAGTATATCATCCTTTGTACTCATTTCAAAGTAAATTATCTGAGTATTTAGAACATGTCAAGTGATAATAATGATAAGGATAGTACATTTGTATACATTACGATGAAACGATAACCGAAAATTTAAAAAAAAAAATCAACCCTGCTAATGACGATAGAAGTTTTTAACGACCTTGACTGGCCGATATAGCCCTTGCACGGTCGGTTCCTGCTAATGTAGATGTAGCCGAATTTAAATTTTCTTCCAAAGTAGGAGCCCCTTCGGGCAAAAGGACTTACATAGGCAAGAGGCTCCTGAATGGGACAGGCGCAAAAATGAGCCGTGATTAAACATGTTTTGTGCAATCTCAACCTTCCAATGAGCCCGATGTCAGAATGGTTAATAGAAGAATCTAAGCAAACTGACAATGATACATAATTTAACAAAAGGCTACTAGCAGTTACTGACATGCCAGCTTCAGACCTCAATTAAACTAGTTGAATTTGAAAATCGAGCACAATCCCTCGCTTTAGTGCTTTCTGATCATACCATCATAAAACATAAAAGAAGACCATTTTCCGTATCATGCCAACAACTTGTTTTTAGAATAAATGTGTTTATTTTAGATGCAATAACGCTATGAGTGAATCAATATTTAATTAATTCCAAAATATTCCGCTTTATTAACATGACAACAGTATCGTAACCATATCCATTCTGAATATTAAAGTCTGTTAAAAGGTTTGGTTAGCTTTTGAGGTTAATGACATGTTTGTGCTTTGTATAGAATATTATCATGTGCTGTTATAAACGGAGGATGCTGCACATATTAAAGTATATCATCCTTTGTACTCATTTCAAAGTAAATTATCTGAGTGTTTTGAACATTTCATGTGATAATAATGATAAGGATAGTACATTTGTATACATTACGATGAAACGATAACCGAAGAAAATAAAAAAAATCATCCCTGCTAATGACGATGGAAGTTTTTAACGACCTTGACTGGCTTATATAGCCCTTGCACGGTAGATTCCGGCTAATGTAGCTGTAGCAGAATTTAAATTTTCTTCTAAAGTAGGATCCCCTTTGAGCATTGTGCAAAGTTTATTAGATCCAAACTAACTACCTTTTAGCAATAAATGAATAAAGTTAGATGTTTAATTATTATAATAATGTTCTCTACATCCAAACATCTTGAATAGCTACCTCACTAGATTGAAATTAAAGTTCCATGATCAAAACATCTTAACTATATTCTAAGATTTTATTTATCCTTGTTGATTAGGGGATATATTCATCTTATATTTTTTTATTTTTTTACATCTCGACGTGTCGGGACTTCTTTTTAGCTAACTAAAATGTATATGGTATGGTGTTTTCTCATTTTGATGTTCATTCGTTAATCTAATTCAAAAGTTACATGTACTTGGTAGTTGCTTCATTTGCAATCATACCACATTTTTTTTTATTAATATATAGACTTGAAATATGAGGAAAATCAATATAGGTTTCGAAGTTTATATTTAGGGGTTTTTATGTTATTTTGCTAGCTTAAATCATAATGTTTATATTTTGTGATATACTAATAGACCTCTTTTAAAAAAATGATATTTCAGGTTATTATAGGATTAACGCCCTTTTAACGGAATTTAATGGTTTATAAACTCTACCAATTCACTCACAAACAAATAAAAGTCCGAAGAATTATTACCAGACACAAGTTGGTTCCTTTTTCCTTTTTCCTTTTTCGATATTCAAATTTTGAAAAATATTACAAGTCCAAACTGAATTTTTTTTTCCTTCAAAATTTTTTTTCCTTCAAAATTTTTTTTCCTCAAATTTTTTTTTTCCTCAAAATTTTTTTTCCCTCAAAATTTTGTTTCCTCAAAAAAAATTTGTCCTCAATTTTTTTTTCCTCAAAATTTTTTTTCCTCAAATTTTTTTTTTCCTCAAAATATTTTTCCTCAAAGTTTTTCTTCTAATTTTTTTTCATTTCCTTATTCGTTTTCTTTTTCCTTTTTCGATTATCATCCTTATTCGATTTCCATTTCCTTATTCGATTTCCATTTCCTTATTCGATTTTCATTTCCTTATTCGATTTTCTTTTCCTTATTCGGTTTCTTCTTCCTTTTTCAATATTCATTTCCTTTTTCGGTTTCTATTTCCTTATTCGGTTTCTATTTCCTTATTGGATTTTCATTTCCTTATTCGATTTTCATTTCCTTATTCAATTTTCATTTCCTTATTCGGTTTCTTTTTCCTTTTTCAATATTCATTTCCTTATTCGGTTTCTATTTCCTTATTCAGTTTCTATTTCCTTATTGGATTTTCATTTCCTTATTCGATTTCCATTTCCTTATTCAATTTTCATTTCCTTATTCGGTTTCTTTTTCCTTTTTCAATATTCATTTCCTTTTTCGGTTTCTATTTCCTTATTCAGTTTCTATTTCCTAATTGGATTTTCGTTTCCTTATTCGATTTCCATTTCCTTATTCGATTTTCATTTCCTAATTCGGTTTCTATTTCCTTTTTCAATATTCATTTCCTTTTTCGGTTTCTAGTTCCTTATTCGGTTTCTATTTCCTTATTGGATTTTCATTTCCTTATTCAATTTCCATTTCCTTATTCGGTTTCTTTTTCCTTATTCGGTTCCTTTTTCCTTATTCGGTTTCTTTTTCCTTTTTCAATATTCATTACCTTTTTCGGTTTCTATTTCCTTATTCGGTTTCTATTTCCTTTTTCGATTTTCATTTCCTTATTCGGTTTCCATTTCCTTTTTCGATATTCAAATTTTGAAAAATATTACAAGTCCAAACTGAATTTTTTTTCCCCTTCAAAATTTTTTTTCCTCAAATTTTTTTTTTCCTCAAAATTTTTTTTTCCTCAAATTTTTTTTTCCTCAAAATTTTTTTTTCCTCAATTTTTTTTTCCTAAAATTTTTTTTTCCCTCAAAATATTTTTCCTCGAAAAGTTTTTCTTCAAAATTTTTTTTCGTTTCCTTATTCGTTTTCTTTTTCCATTTTCGATTATCATTCCTTATTCGGTTTCTTTTTCCTTATTCGATTTTCATTTCCTTATTCGGTTTCTATTTCCTTATTCAGTTTCCATTTCCTTTTTCGATATTCAAATTTTAAAAAAATATTACAATTCCAAACTGAATATTTTTTTCTTTCAAAATTTTTTTTTTCTCAAATTTTGTTTCAGAAGACTTTTTTTCGTTTCCTTATTCGTTTTCTATTTCCTTTTTCGATTTTCATTTCCTTATTCGGTTTCGATTTCCTTTTTCGATATTCAAATTTTGAAAAACTGAAGTGGCTGCTATTTTGATCGGCTGCTAATAGGCTTTAATTTGGTGTATAATATGAGCAGATGGGTTAAGGCAGTCCGTTCAATTATTCAAAATAAGCCATTTCTCAAAGTTCATGCGTATTTTGATATTTAAGTCCGTCGGTACTCTTCTACTAGAGGTTTTCCGATTTGCTACGTATCTGGTACGGTTGGTACGTAACTCAACGGTTGGTGCTGTTTTGGAGAAATCATTTAATGAATGAGGTCATTTCATTCATCATGATAACATCAAAAGAATTGAAATGCATATCAGCAAAAAAACTAGCTTCACGTTTTATTTGATAACGATTTCAACGTTTCTAGAACACTTTGTTTATGATTCCCTATGAAATTATTTAGTGGTACATAAGAGAATGAATCAAACAGACCTTAAACGAACTGAGTTGACATGACTTTAATATTCTAAATATAGATTTGCGTTTGTGATTGGTATTGGTATTATTCTTTTGTTTCTTATCTATATTCGTTAACGTGTCAAATTTGTGTTAATTTCATTGTATAATTATTTCTTGCATGATTTTGAAATTAGACATTAAATATTAAACAATAAATTTCAGTCGTTTCATCAAAAGATTTTGTTTAGATGATTGGAAACCTGAGATTTTGCATTGACTCAGTGAGGACACTCTTCTCATGTTTTTATTTTATCAACAACTTGAGACTTTTTTCTTGAAATGCATTCCAAATAAAAGTAACTGACAATTTATTGATAAATAAGACATATTTGCCTATTCTGTCGTCGATGAAAAACACCAATATAAAAAGGAAGATATGACATAATTGCCAATGAGACAACTCTCCACCACAGGCACTTGTCTGAGGCAAGTGCATGTGTTCTCAACATGAGACCAAATGACACAGAAATAAACAACTATAATAGACCACCGTACGGCCTTCAACATTGAACAAAGCCCATCCCGCATAGTCCGCTTTAAAAGTCTCCGAAATGTCAAGTGCTAACAAATTTCAAACAAGAAAACTGACGGCCTAATTTATGTACAAAATATGAACGAAAAACAAATATGTAACACAGCAACAAACGAGAACCACTGAATTAATTTACAGTTTCCTGACTTGGGATAGGCACATATACATACATAATGTGGCGGCGTTAAACATGTAACTTTGACAGTGGTGTAACAGTACAACATAGAGCGAACTATAAAAATCAGTTGAAAAAGACTTAAGCCTGACTTAACTCAGATCATGAGATACAAATAGAAATACACCTTGCTAAAACACAGAGTGTACGTGGCCTGGTACATATCTGAGAGTTTTTCCAGTTATTAACAGCTAGTTCAAAGCCAAAAACAAATAATAAACGAAATCATGCATCCTAGACTAAATAATTAATCATCATAGAATTAAAAAGACTAGAATAATTATTAATTAAATTGTACTGACATTGTATTCTTTAAATATCTTATAAACGATCTTTTAATTGAAGCTTTCCTTCCACCTTTATTGGTTAAATATCGCATACGTGTGTATTACGATTTATTTTGAAAATGCTGAAAATATATTGATTGATTGATTGTTGGTTTCTCAACGTTCAGTGGCAAATATTTCATGAATATTCAGGACGAGAACAATTTAACAATAAATACAATACGTAGGTCTCGTAATAATTGAGGCCATCCGGGATGATGATCAGGGAAATTTTGACTGCCACAGGAAGATGAGGGTATATTGGATAGGGACATGAATTTTGCCTTGCATCAGGTAACCTACGAACCCCTCAAAGAGTTGTTGTAAGGGTTCTTAACGTACAAAGAGCATGACTTTCTCTTAACACGAGGCATCGGACTTAATCTATCTTAAATATGTATTTGTTTCTAATAAAATGCATAGTTTCAGCTTTCGCGTATGCAGTACGCATATGTTGTACTATGTTTAAGTGGAAACTCACAATTGGTTAATTTAATAGACCTTCACAGTCCTTGTTTCACAGTTGTAATACAACATCTAGAAGTTTTCAACGACCTTGACTGGCTATTAATACATCCAAATGTTGTACTAGAATTGTGAATTTATAAGACCTTCACAGTCCTTGTTACACATTTGTATTAAAAAAGGTTTTGTATTTATGTTTATCATAATATACATTTTCAATAAGGCCGATTTTATATGTTAAAATAGCTCTTATTCTATCATGGTTTTGAAAGTCTACTTCAAAAAATTGCCAACTTATTCAATTTAAACTGTTGTATCTGTATAACAGGCGATTATTTGAAAAAAATATGAAAATATTTTATTTTTAGCTTGTTTATGTCTGTGCAATTTCAAGGGAAATAAATCTTAATCACAAACCGTTCGTTGCAACGGTTACTACTTGCAACGGTTGTTTGAAAGTATAATCGAGTACACACAATTAGGAGATAACTGTATTGTATTTAAGCTCCGACGGTATCAATTGGGGATTTGATGGTCGCAAATTAAGTTTACTGGCGACGCGTTAGCGGAGACAGTAAACGGGTATTTGCGACCATCAAATCCCAAATTGATGCCGTCGGAGCTTAAAATACAATATTGTTATCTCCATTCTAATGAAACTGACAGAAAACAACGTTAAAACATGTATTTGAAATCTGTCATATGCCGTCTGCGCTTGCTCGTACGTCCCATAGCATCAATTGTCAATTGATGCCATGTAAGAAAGTGACGTTATCCAATCAAAATGAACGTTACAAACGTTGTTGCATTAGAATGTCGTTTGTTATGAACGTTGCGAAATATATTGATTATATACCTTTTGTTCCTCTCTTAATACGCTTTCGAATGAGGTATAAAGTTTATCTGTAAATACGGGCTGAAGTGTCACAGCAGTCCATTCAATTATTCAAAATATCCATTTCATTATTCAAAATTGGCTATTTCCTAATTTTCACGCGTGTTTTGGCATTTAGGTCCTCCGTAACCCCTCTAATGGTCATTGCCGCACATATTGTTTATTATCAGTGTATTTCTCTATCAATAAGCTTTTTATTGGTGTATAATTTTTATCGTAATTATGAGCTGACGGGTTGCAGCAGTCCGTTCCATTATACAAAATAAACTATTTTTCAATGTTCACGCGTATTTCGATATTAAGTCCGTCGGTACTCCTCTTATATGCGTTGCGGAACATATTGACTATATACCTTTTGCTCCTCTCTTAATAAGCTTACGAATGAGTTATAAGGTTTATCTATTATTCGGGGCTGAAGGGTAACAGCAGTCCATTCAATTATTCAAAATATCCATTTCATTATTCAAAATTGGCTATTCCTTAATTTTCACGCGTGTTTTGTCATTTAGGTCCTCCGTGACCCCTCTAATGGTCATTGCTGCACAATCAACTTGTTATATCTTTAATCAGAGGATGAAGAATAGCAAAGGTCCAGAGAAAATAAAAAAAGACAACGTAGAGTATTTTAATTTTGATATATATATATATGTTTTGGTATTCAGGTTGTTCATACATGGAATTTCTTTTAAAAATAGTTAAGAAAAAGCCATAAGTTTATATCCTCCGAAACTAAATAAATAGATGAAATTAAAGATTTACAGAGTGTTTTTTTATAATAATTTGAATGATTGTTTGATAACACTAAAATGACGAATTTAAAAATACGGAATTTAGCTACAGTGTCAGTTATTTTTATTTCACTATTCACCGCTCCAACTTGAATAATGAAACCTAAACTATTTCATCATTCATTACTTAACATTGAATAGTGAATAGTGAACTAGTTCATTATTCATTATTGAATTTTGAATAATGAATAATGGACGTACTTCAGCGCGGTAAAAATGACAAGTATGATGGATTTTTTTCTGTGCCCGGTAAAAAGACCACCTACATAATGTAGTGTTCTAGTACTTCCCAGATCTATGGACAAACCGACAGGCAGGACGGAACACTCTTAGTTAATCATATGTACATACCACCTAAAACTTCATTTTTGAAGGATTATATATATACATACAACCTCTAGTAACTTACCCTTTATTTCACTTTAAATGTGTCTCGTTTTATACTAATGTATAAGTGAAATAGTCGGGCAATCCATGACAGATTTTGCCAAGTAGCCTTTGCCAGCTGTTCATATTAAATTGTTCATATTGCCTCGCATATGTGTGTCTTCTATGCCACATACAACTGTGACGATATTGACTTTAGCAAACAATTCTGCTCAAACCGGTGCTAGGGACTGTCTTTCAACTTTCATTGAAACGAGCATGATTTCTCTGTGTAAAAGATCTCAATGTATTTGTCAAGAGAACAGCAATAAAGACGCTGTTTCTTTACTGCAAATGTATTGTGTATATGTCTTGATTTTGATGTCGGGCAAACTTATGAAAGAAAACGGAAACACAAAAATCAGTATTTTTTTTTTAATTTGTTAAGGCGCATAACCCTAGAATGGTATAAATGACGCCACCAAAATTCAAATGTGATCTGTATTTTGTTGTAATACGGATTGTGTATAAGTTTCTTAACATTTTGTTGAGGCAAACTCAAGATAAAAGAACAAAAACTAATTTTTTGACGTACGGACATACACACAGACAAAGCTGGAAAAACTTAATGCCCCCTCCACTATAAGTCATATTTCATTGAATAACCCGATGTTTTCATCACTTAGTCACGATACTTGCTATCTATATCCTATTCTTTTTTTATTTATATAAAGTTCCGGAAAAAATTTCCCTAACCGATATTAATCAGAGTCTTTTAAATAACTAGAAGGAATTCCGATCTATATATAGAAAATTATTGACCTGGCTACTGAGGTTGTCATTTGTCGCTTCTGTAAAAGGAGTAAAAAACGGGGCATGTAATATCAAACTCGGGAATACGCTGGCATTTCATAATCTATCATGTATTGTTACGTAGGGACATTTGTTCTTACGAAACAGCTTATAAATGCACATCTTATACAGGGGCAGATCCAGCCATTTTAAAAAGGGAGCGGGTTCCAACTATATGTCCCTATTCAAATGCATTGATCGGCCGAAAAAGGGAGGTTCCAGCCCCCGAAACCACCTTCTGGATCCGCCACTGTTACAACATTTTGATGTCTCATATAGACTTTCCAGTTCTTTTTTCATTGTATACTAGAAAGATCTCATTTTTGTCTGAATTGGTGAACCCTTTTTAACGATAAAGAGTAATAAGGAAATGAAAATTGAATAAGGAAATAGAAACTGAATAAAGAAATAGAAACCCAATAAGGAAATGGAAATCTAATATTATAACAATGAAATAAAAACCCAATAAGGAAATAGAAACCGAACAAGGAATGAAAATCGAATAAGGAAAAAGTTACCGAATAAGAAAATGAAAATTGAATTAGGAAATAGAAACCAAATAAGAAAATAGAAACCGAATAAGTAAAAAGTTACCGAATAAGGAAATGAAAATCGAATAAGGAAAAAGAAACCGAATAAGGAATGTTATTACATTGGTTGCAATGAATTACATTGATTTCCCAGTTAAATAAAAACCGATAATTTCACATGTGAAATAAACGTGGTTATTTCACTCTCTGACGTCATACAATAAGTACCGATTATCAGGTTATCTGCATGTTGATATCGTAAAATATCAGCTGCGAGACATAATATGAAGCTTTTTGTCGAGTGAGCGTAGCGAACGAGATCAACTAGCCTTCATATAATGTCAAGCAGCTGATATTTTACAATATCAATATGCAGATAATCTGATAATCGATTTATCGGGCTATATTTGCGTGTTTCGGAAGTGTTTTCTTTGTTTCACCAGCACACAAAAGATGACTTGATAAGTTCGGGTCAAAGTTATTAACGTCGGTTCAAACATTATGACGTCGCTGATATGTCAGGGTCAAAGTTATTAAGGCCGGGTCAACGTATTTGACGTCACAAAGACATGATACGGAATAATATTATTTTACATTTGTATATTTTAACAAATTTGATTCGTTTAGGGATAGTCACATGTTAAACTATATTTTCGAAGGTAGAGAGAAAACGGCGGATAGCAAAAAGCATATTGCACGGTTATTTTTAGAAAATATAAAAACCGATAAACTTTGTGACGTCATGTATTGAATTTCAGGATATTGTTAAACGATCTTAACGTTTTGAAACAGATGATATCTGTGATCGATTATTTGACGGAAAAAATCTTCAAATACTTAAGATGACAAACAAACAAAAAAAAAGCAATTGAAATAACAACTAATATTTTGTATTGTTAAGGAGACAATATGATATCTATAAAATTCCAACAAAATCAAATGACGATTTTGATACAAATATGGTCGGAAATTAATAATATAACAAATATAGCCTTTGTATGAGGTCAATACAGGATATATCGACCCAAAGAAGTATATCGACCTCGGACTACGTTCTCAGTCAATATACTTCTTTCAGGTCAATATATCCTTTTATCATATGTTTAGTAGTAAATACAGTAGTTTTGCATGTTTGATAAATAGCCTGCTGTTTAATCCGTATCGCGCAACTTTGGTGCGCACCCTTTATCGCATACCCTTTATCACACCCTTACCCTTTATCGCATACCCTTTATCACACCCCTACCCTTTATCACACCCCTACTTTTAATTTTTTTTATTTTTTTACATAAAGTCAGTTTTGGATATTTTTTTTGCTTATGAAAAATTTTCCTCAAAATTTTGTTTAATGACGTCTTTGTTTGGTATGTGACGTCACGAACGTCGTTTTCATATTGTATGTGACGTCACGAACGTCGTTTTCATATTGTATGTGACGTCACGAACGTCAAGTTTTCATATTTTTGGCACACTAAATGCAACTATAAAAAATACAAAAATAAACAAAGTATTTTTAAAACAACAGCACGCAAATTGTAAGGTAACCAAGGTGCTTCGGATTAGTAATTGAGCAGTTCTTTTAAGGCCTTTGAAACAAGACAGAAGTAGAACTGAAGGTAACCCAGTGCTATGGAACAGAAAACAGTTCATATAATACTCTTCTGTTGAAACATATGATAAAGCGTATAATACATGGCAAAATCCGTATCATATTTCGTATCATCCCGAGACATCAATATCAGCTCGTTTAATCCATGCGTCGTTCGGTCACGCGTTGTCTTATTTTTGATATACAAATACGGCGATTAGTTATACTATAAATAATCGAAAAAGGAAAAAGAAAACGAATAAGGAAATGAAAAAAACTTTTTGAGGAAAAATATTTTGAGGAAAAAAATATTTTGAGGAAAAAAAATTTTGAGGAAAAAAAAATTGAGGAAAAAAAATTTTGAGGAAAAAAAATTTGAGGGAAAAAAAAAATTGAGGAAAAATAATTTTGAGGAAACAAAATTTTGAAGGAGAAAAAAAAAATCAGTTTGGACTTGTGAAATTTTTCAAAATTTGAATATCGAAAAAGGAAATGGAAACTGAATAAGGAAATGAAAATCGAAAAAGGAAATAGAAACCGAAAAAGGAAATGAATATTGGAAAAGAAAAAGAAACCGAATAAGGAAATGAAAATCGTATAAGGAAATGAAAATCGAATAAGGAAACGAAAATCCAATAATGAAATAGAAACCAAATAAGGAAATAGAAACCGAATAAGGAAACAGAAACCGAAAAAGGAAATGAATATTGAAAAAAGGAAAAAGAAACCGAATAAGGAAAAAGAAACCGAATAAGGAAAAAGAAACCGCATAAGGAAATTGAAATTGAATAAGGAAATGAAAATCCAATAAGGAAATAGAAACTGAATAAGGAACTAGAAACCGAAAAAAGGAAATGAATATTGAAAAAGGAAAAAGAAACCGCATAAGGAAAAAGAAACCGAATAAGGAAAAAGAAACCGAATAAGGAAAATGAAACCGAATAAGGAAATGAAAATCCAATAAGGAAATAGAAACTGAATAAGGAACTAGAAACCGAACTAGAGGCTCTCAAGAGCCTGTATCGCTCACCTGATTCTACTTGGGTTTTTGAAATCATATAAAAAAATATAAAATTTGGCTAAAAGTGACAACACAACCTCATTTATAAGGAAAGGAACATGTTTAATTTCATTCAAAAGTCCCCCACTGGCGGCCATCTTGGATGACGGATTGGCTACAAAGTAACAACACTTGGTCAGCACCTCATAAGGAACATTCATGCCATGTTTGGTTTTATTCCATTCAGTGGTTCTCTAAAAGAAGTCATTTGTATGCATTTCCCATAGGGTCTATGTTAAACTAAGTCCCCTGTTGGCGGCCATCTTGGATGATGGATCGGCTACAAAGTAACAACACTTGGTCAGCACCTCATAAGGAACATTCATGCAATGTTTGGTTTTATTCCATTCAGTGGTTCTCTAAAAGAAGTCATTTGTATGCATTTCCCATAGGGTCCTATGTTAAACTAAGTCCCCCGCTGGTGGCAATCTTGGATAATGGATCGGCTACAAAGTAACAACACTTGGTCAGCACCACATTAGGAACATTCATGCCATGTTTGATTTCATTCCATTCAGTGGTTCTCTAAAAGAAGTCATTTGTATGCATTTCCCATAGGGTCCTATGTTAAACTAAGTCCCACGCTGGCGGCCATCTTGGATGATGGATCGGCTACAAAGTAACAACACTTGGTCAGCACCACATAAGGAACATTCATGCCATGTTTGGTTTCATTCCATTCAGTGGTTCACTAGAAGAAGTGATTTGTATGCATTTCCAATAGGGTCCTATGTTAAACTAAGTCCCCCGCTGGCGGCCATCTTGGATAATGGATCAGCTACAAAGTAACAACACTTGGTCAGCACTCCATAAGGAACATTCATGCTATGTTTGGTTTAATTCCATTTAGTGGTTCTCTAGAAGAAGTCATTTGTATGCATTTCCCATAGGGTCCTATGTTAAACTAAGTCCCCCGCTGGCGGCCATCTTGAATGATGGATCGGCTACAAAGTAACAACACTTGGTCAGCACCCCATAAGAAACATTCATGCTATGTTTGGTTTTATTTCATTCAGTGGTTCTCTAAAAGAGGTCATTTGCATGCATTTCCCATAGGGTCCTATGTTAAACTAAGTCCCCGGCTGGCGGCCATCTTGGAAGATGGATCGGCAACAAAGTAACAACACTTGGTCAGCACCTCATAAGGAACATTCATGCCATGTTTGGTTTCATTCCATTCAGTGGTTCTCTAAAAGAAGTCATTTGTATGCATTTCCCATAGCGTCCTAAGTTAAACTAAGTCCCCCGCTGGCGGCCATCTTGGATGATGGATCGGCTACAAAGTAACAACACTTGGTCAGCACCTCATAAGGAACATTCATGCCATGTTTGGTTCCATTCCATTCAGTGGTTCTCTAGAAGAAGTTCAAAATGTAAATTGTTAACGACGACGACGACGGACGACGACGGACGACGGACGACGGACGACGGACGCCAAGTGGTGAGAAAAGCTCACTTGGCCCTTCGGGCCAGGTGAGCTAAAAAGGAAATGAATATTGAAAAAGGAAAAAGAAACCGAATTAGGAAATGAAAATCGAATAAGGAAATGGAAATCAAATAAGGAAACGAAAATCCAATTAGGAAATAGAAACCGAATAAGGAAAAAGAAACCGAATAAGGAAATGAAAATCGAATAAGGAAATGGAAATCGAATAAGGAAATGAAAATCCAATAAGGAAATAGAAACTGAATAAGGAAATAGAAACCGAATAAGGAAATGAATATTGAAAAAGGAAAAAGAAACCGAATAAGGAAATGAAAATTGAATAAGGAAATGGAAATCGAATAAGGAAATGAAAATCCAATAAGGAAATAGAAACCGAATAAGGAAATAGAAACCGAAAAAGGAAATGAATATTGAAAAAGGAAGAAGAAACCGAATAGGGAAAAGACATCAAATAAGGAAGTGAAAATCGACTAAGGAAATGGAAATCGAATAAGGATGATAATCGAAAAAGGAAAAAGAAAACGAATAAGGAAATGAAAAAAAAATTAGAAGAAAAACTTT
This sequence comes from Mytilus galloprovincialis, assembly GCF_965363235.1. Classification (NCBI taxonomy): domain Eukaryota; kingdom Metazoa; phylum Mollusca; class Bivalvia; order Mytilida; family Mytilidae; genus Mytilus; species Mytilus galloprovincialis. The sequence goes on from NC_134840.1 coordinate 16,150,698, forward strand.
TTGAGGAAAAATATTTTGAGGAAAAAAAAATATTTGAGGAAAAAAAATTTTGAGGGAAAAAAAATGAGGAAAAAAAATTTTGAGCCAAAAAAATTTTGAGGAAAAAAAAATTTTGAGGAAAAAAAAAATGGAGGAAAAAGAAATTTTGAGGAAAAAAAAATTTTGAGGAAAAAAAAATGGAGGAAAAAGAAATTTTGAGGAAAAAAAAATTTTGAGGAAAAAAAAAAATTTGAGGAAAAAAAAATTTTGATGAAAAAAAATTTTGAGGAAAAAAAAATTTGAAGGAAAAAAAAAATTCAGTTTGGACTTGTAATATTTTTCAAAATTTGAATATCGAAAAAGGAAATGGAAACCGAATAAGGAAATGAAAATCGAAAAAGGTTATAGAAACCGAATAAGGAAATAGAAACCGAAAAAGGAAATGAAAATTGAAAAAAGAAAAAGAAACCGAATAAGGAAAAAGAAACCGAATAAGGAAAAAGAAACCGAATAAGGAAATGGTAATTGAATAAGGAAATGAAAATCCAATAAGGAAATAGAAACCGAATAAGGAACTAGAAACCGAAAAAGGAAATGAATATTGAAAAAGGAAAAAGAACCGAATAAGGAAATGAAAATCGAATAAGGAAATGGTAATCGAATAAGGAAACAAAAATCCAATTAGGAAATAGAACCCGAATAAGGAAATAGAAACCGAAAAAGGAAATGAATATTGAAAAAGGAAAAAGAAACCGAATAAGGAAATGAAAATCGAATAAGGAAATGGAAATCGAATAAGGAAATGAAAATCCAATAAGGAAATAGAAACCGAATAAGGAAATGAATATTGAAAAGGAAAAAGAAACCAAATAAGGAAATGAAAATTGAATAAGGAAATGGAAATCGAATAAGGAAATGAAAATCCAATAAGGAAATAGAAACCGAATAAGGAAATAGGAACCAAAAAAGGAAATGAATATTGAAAAAGGAAGAAGAAACCGAATAAGGAAAAGAAAATCGAATAAGGAAATGAAAATCGAATAAGGAAATGGAAATCAAATAAGGATGATAATCGAAAAAGGAAAAGAAAACGAATAAGGAAATGACAAAAAAATTTGAAGAAAAACTTTTTGAGGAAAAAAAAAAATTTGAGGAAAAAAAAAATTTGAGGAAATAAAAATTGATGAAAAAAAAAATTGAGGAAAAAAAATTTTGAGGAAAAAAAAATTTTGAGGAAAAAAAAAATTTGAGGAAAAATAATTTTGAGGAAAAAAAAATTTTGAGGAAAAAAAATTTTGAAGGAAAAAAAAAATTCAGTTTGGACTTGTAATATTTTCAAAATTTGAATATCGAAAAAGGAAAAAGGAAAAAGGAACCAACTTGTGTCTGGTAGAATTATTGATACATACTCCATGGTTTTTTGCCTCCCTTGCCTCCTCTTGTTTTAAGTTCAAGATAGCCACTGGTCAGTTTTGTCGTTATCAGGTTTGTTTTACAATCTCCCTCTCTGTAAATATAAGGCAAATGACTATTTCTTACAATTTACAAATAGGGATGTGCAACAAACATAGCTACATGTATAAATGGGTCTCCCCAATTTAATTCGACCATAACAACTGCTTTTATCTTTAGTACACATATTATTGTAATCTACTCATATCTTCAAAATATCAGGTTATCTTCTATTTTAGAGATAAAGAACTATATATATATGATACTCTCAATTATAGTATGTGTAAAAAAAAAATGATTTAACCAACAGGCTATCAAAAAAGAGACCTTTGTTTATATCAAATCATTTGACTCACTTCTTTTCATTGCAGTTACGACAACTAGCTTCATCGGCGTCTGACAAGGGAACGTCAAATTTGTCTGTCATACCTAAAAGAAAAAAAATATCACTTAAAGTGCATTTTTCATCTTGATTGGCACACCATTTCTTTTACACATTTAATCAGTTACTGTAATGTTATAATAATTTAATTGAACAGACGAACGTTTGTATCCCTGGTCAATATTTGGTACAGGAACTCTGGGTTTCACCAGTTTGTATGTTGTCATAAGTTGATTTCATTTAGAATCATGTAAGGGTTGATGTAAAGGTACATATTTGTCTAAACCTAAATCTGAAAAGAAACATAAAAAGTCAAAGATGCGTTAACACGTTGAACTTTAGGAGCCGAAAATGACCTAAAAAATATCAAATTCATCTAAGATTTACTTTACCTGAATGAGATGAACCTATGCTATTAACATTTTTCTTAACTTAGAAAATCGAATTTGAAATAAGTTTAATATGTTTGAATCATGTCAGTGCCGAAACACTGACCGATGAGCATGATACCTTCGGAGATGAACAGGCCGGGGCGCTTATTGAGATGTAACTTCGCAAAGAAAGTTCATACCTAAAACATTTGAAAGCAAGGGATGCCAAAATGCACTGAAACTTCAGGAGCTTGATGACCTAAAAGGACCTTAAATGAATAGTCAAATTCATATAAAGTTAAATTTGCCTGACCGCCTAAGGGAGTTGAAACCTTGGTTCTTACTAAAGCTTTAATTTATGAATTTTTGAAATACAAATAGTCTTTAAATTAAATCATATCTGTACCGAAATTTTAAATATATACTGCAAATTATTAAAATTTCTCGCAAAATATCATTCCAGTTATTCTTTAGTGTATAAAAAAAGTTTTTTTTTCTTCTATTCAATTGGATAAAATCGTCAAAAGTTTTAACTCTTACAGTAAAGTAAGGATAAAAATGATGCAAATCCTTCTTGAATTTTTTCTACAAGAGTATTCCTATAATGTTATTTTCTTCTATGCAATGGAGTCAAACTTTACCTCTACCTGGATCAGAATACTTTCATTTTCAGATGTTGATATCAAAGTTTGCAAAGCCAATTATATTTTTTCATTCTCGACACCTTACGTTCCTGTATCATGGAACATTTATTAATTTACTGTTATGTTGAAATTTAGCAAGAAGTACATATAGAAAAGGATTTTGAGTGTACAAGCCACAATTAAGGTATGTAGAAAAAAAAAGATTCTGAGACAAGCCTTAAAAAAATGTACTTACCGAGATTTTCACAGATTTTGTTGTGTTCAATTTCTACCCAGTTTGTGTTACAGTAGAACATTTGAAGGGTCAGTAGATAACGTCCAATTAAATCCGCAATGAAATTTATATCTAGTTTGTCTTTTGTTGATAGTTCTATAATTGTCTGCCTCGTTTTTATTAAATAGGAATTGCCTAAAAATATTTTTTCACAAAACAAATCAAACATTTGCAGGAAAATATAAGGCGGAGAAAAGAGAGAGGTAAAGCAAAAAATGTCGCAAATGACATCTTAATAGTAATGTGAAAGAGTCTGATCATACAGACATATCATATATTTGTTATAATTATGAGCTGAACATTGGTCGGCAGAAGCCTTCCTCTTTATATAGTTTTGTAGATGGTGTAATTACTCACTCCCCAGTCCCCTAGTTTTGCCATCAAAGAAGATTGATGTACTTTCCCAGATCAAAAAATGAATAAGAAATATTAAAGAATGTTGTGAATGCCAATTAAAGATTGGATGTTATATACATCAACGTTCGAGTGGGATGACAAAGACAATATTTGTACAAACTAAAAGCAGTCTTCACAATTTTGAACGTCGACTTGCTATAAAATACAGGAACGCAATGACAACTACTGTCATATCGTGACAAAGGGATTGGTTCAGTAAGACCCCTTTTTGGCCCCAAAATATAGCAGTTTTACATAATTGTGAAAATGTAATAGTTAAGCTATTATTTAGAAAGTAGAATGTTCCTGCTACATAAATATGGGCTGTTTTTGACAATACAATGCACATATATCGGATACTACATGTAGCATCATTAAGGCATGCTAAATTACTGAAATCTTCAAAATTTTAGCATTTTAGTTAAATTTTAGATGGTGTCCGTCTTAAATGAAAGTGGAAGCATTCGTGTTCATTCTTAATATTGAAATTTAAGTTGTATTTGATGATAAAACATAATATATACAAAGGTAGAGGATGAACACGAGTGCGGCCACTTTCATTTTTGACAAAAAAAAAACACCTGAAAAGTGACGTTTTTTTTGCATATTTGATAGATTTTTTTAGATTTAAGCTTGAATCGGAGCGTTTTAATGACTAAATCAGTTAAAATCTATCACATAAACTAATCGAATCAATTGAAATAGACATTAAGGTGTTTAAAAAATGTTTAAAATCATTTGTTAGATGAACTTGAAAATTGAGGCCAAAATCGGTCCTTACCGGACCTACTCCTTTCAGTAAACCTGATAGGACATATTGTAGGAATAGGGCACGCTATTTGGTTATACTGCTTAACATTAGACTAGTAAACAAATATTCCACGCCTTTTTATGAGTCAACAACATTTTCATTTTTACATTTGAATCCCGCAATTCAAATTAAGAAGTTAACACAAGAGAAGTAATATCAGAGTATTTATATACAATAAACTGTGTAAATGTAAAAATATAAGTATGTACACCATTTTATCCGGCTGTGTGAGGGTTACTATTAAGAGCGGAAATGGGGAATGTGTCAAAGAGACAACAACCCGACCATAGAAAAGACAACAGCAGAAGATCACCAACAGGTCTTCAATGCAGCGAGAAATTCCTGGACCCGGAAGCGTCCTTCAGCTGGCCCTTAAACAAATTTATATACTAGTTCAGTGATAAATGAACGCCATACTAAACTCCAAATTGTACACAAGAAACTAAAATAAAACAAGACTAACAAAGGCCGGAGCAAAAATGAAGCGGGGTTAAACATGTTTATGAGATCTCAACTCTCCCCCTATACCTCTAGCTAATGCAGAAAAGTAAACGCATAACAATACGCACATCTAAATTCAGTTCAAGAGAAATTCTTAGAAGATGTAACCAAAGAAAATAAACAAAATGACAATAATACATAAATAACATCAGTCTACTAGCAATTAATTGACATGCCAGCTCCAGACTTTAATTAAACTGATTGAAAGATTATGTCTTCATCATCATTCATGAATATCAGGCACAATGTATACTGATATGACTTTTTGTGTTAGCCAGGCTAATAATTTACAAAGCGTTCTTTTTTGGGTTGTTATTCTGACTTTAGTACAGTACATATTAGGTGAGTCTGAATTTTGCTCGACTACTGTATGTTTACTTTCGCTTTCGTCTACTTTTAAGGTCATGTATACACCAAACGCTGATCCCTTGTTGTTCACATCGTTGTTCTATGGTCTACAGTTTTCTGTAACCATGACAAATATTTATTTCACGAAAACACTCGTGCGGTTGGACGAAAAACAAATCACGTTTGTTTTTAATTCAAGGGAACGTATAACCTTGCGCGATGCACTCGCGCGTGGCTATTTTTAACCAGGCCGAAACTTATCGCGATTAGTCCAGTGATACTGACTTTTGAATTGTTTTACATTGTCATTTCGGGACCTGTTATAGCTGATTATACGGTATGGTCTTTGCTCATTGTTGAAGGCCGTACGGTGTTAATTTCTGTGTCATTTGGTCTCTTGTGGGGAGTTGTCTCAATGGTAATCATACCCTATCTTCTTTTTAATATACACACCAAAGAAAATTTACAAAAAATGTAAACTTGGTATCACTGTTTTTAAAAACGCCATAGAGAGATAAAGAGAAAAGATGTTGTACATGTATACGTGCAAATATGACAACTCTCCATCCACTCACAATTTGTAAAGAGTAAACAATTATAGGTCGAATTGCGGCATTATACACATATGTTGATAAAACTTGTGTCAGATCCGATTTGTATCGTATATGAAATTTTATAATTATAGACTTAAAACATTAAAATTAATCTATAGACTGACCTTCAGCTATCAGTTCATCAGCCATGATATGTGTTGGATTGTTGTAAACTTCTCGAAACCTTTCACTCATACTTGAGATTATTAGATCTACTACTTCTCCGTAGTTTTCTCTTGCAGTTTCATCTACAAATGAAAATTGAATTGAAGATTGTGTATTGACAAAAATGGGAAGGTCCTTACCACTATTGAAGAATAGATGGGCCGAATACTTTAAAGAACTTCCAAATAGACCAACTCCAGCTAATACACCAGTTATCAACAAAGCAGATGAAGAGCTTCACATAAACCTTAAGTTAACCTACTTACAAAAGTCGAAATAAAACAAGCTGTAAAAACGTTGAAGTCAGAAAAGGCAGCAGGTCCGGACAAAATTCCACCAGAAGCCCTTAAGACCAGCCTAGACCTAACCTCTTACATAAGCAATCAGTAATATGTGGCAGCAAGAAGAAATGCCTCAAGAATAGAATGAGGGCCACCTAATAAAACTTCCAAAGAAAGTAACCTTAAAGAATGCAAAAATTACAGAGGAATTGCATTAATATCAGTGGCAGCATAGGTACTAAATAGAATCCTCTTCTAAAGGCTATAGACGAAAAAACTCAGAGAACTGCAAGCAGGATTCAGAAAAGACCGATTCTGCATAGACCAAATAGCCACACTACGCATGGTAATAGAACAGTCCATAGAGTGGAACACCTCGATACTGATTAACTTCGTTGACTTCGAAAAGGCATTTCATTTTTGGCAGCTCGGATAGAGAAACCCTTTGGAACATCATGGCTCATTATAGAATACCACAATCATTCATAAACATTATCAGAAACTCTTATAACAACATGAAATACAGAGTTGTACTTGAAGGCAAGCTCAGCGAGAGTTTTGATGTCAAAACTGGAGTAAAACAAGGTTACATTCTATCACCTTTTCTTTTCCTCTTGACAATAGACTACATCATGAAAGAAGCAACTGAAGGGAAAAGAAATGGAATCCAATGGACAATCTGGCAACAACTAGAAGACTTGGATTTTATAATTGTGGATGATATAGCCCTTATATCCACAACAACAAATGTAAGAAAACAAAACCTTCTCTCTTCAATAAATATAAAGCTTGGACTCAAACTAAACGCAAAACCAAACGCAGAAGGACAAAAGTAATGAAGATCAATACCAAAAGTAAACAACCAATAAGTATGATACCAACATCGAAGAACTAGATGAGTTTACTTATCTAGGAAGCATTGTCAACATAGTACAGACGATAATGTAAAAGCAAGAATCAACAAATCCAGAGCCATCTTAAGTAACGACCATTTGATATTCTGGGGGGGGGAGGATTTTGAAAATAAATAACTCAGCCTTGATAATCACAAAAATAAATGGTCTGTTCTGTGGTAGTTTGAAAATAAATTACCTGACTTGCAATGTATTGAAAATAAATAACTCAGCAGGTCTAATCGAAAGTATGAGATGGCACCATATTCTTCATAAATTCATCTTTTTACCCCAAAAAAATCGGGAAACACTTCCCAATTTTTTTTAATAATAAAAGTATAAATATTATTTAAATATACTTGAAACGTCTGAAAATTGGTTTCATTTAACTTGAGGTATATTTTCTCAGGAAACCTTACCTCACTTTTATTTTAATAGGGCCGTAGCTACATTGAGTCAAATGCCTCATGTAGGAAATTTCAAAACCAAACACTTGTCTCTATATCAAATTGTGTTCACCGCGAGTGCCTTGCAAGAAACAGTGCTGATTTCCCTCAGACATAGCCCTGATTTTTCGGGATCAATGTTTCTTATTTATTTGCCTTTTGTCCATTGATTGCCCTTCTGTATTCTGTTAGTGTTGCATTCCTTTTGTTATCTAGTAATTTTGTTATGAACTTGATAATGAGTTTTTAAAAAAACAGCAACCACAGACTTAACTATGTGAATTCCAATTTTGCTTTATCATGCACATTGGTCTTTTGATGTTGTCCCTAGAAACTTAAGTCTTGCACTGAATTTATAAATCAAGAAAATAAAATGGGTATGGATAGGCCACACACTGCGAAAAAACAACAAACAGCATTACAAGGCAGGCACTTTAGACAGTGGAATCCTCAAGGAAAAAGAAACAGAGGACGATCAAGAAACACCTGGCGCAGGGACACATAATCTGAAATAACACAGCAAGGATACAACTGGAACACCTTAGAAAAGCTGCGCTAAATCGAGTTAGATGGAGAGAGTTCGTCAATTGCCTATGCTTCCCGATGGAGCCAAGGGCCTAAGTAAATAAGAAAGTTAGTATTGTCTTGTAAATACAGAGATACTGAACATATTTTATTTAATGTAAAGTTATATGAAACCAGTGACTGGTGAAAAATAATGTTAAACCAATTATTGAACCAATGCATGCATATATCATAAACTTACTCTTCTGTGCAAGATTTTTTCATTTTGTACGCATGTATTTTGGGTAGTCAATCGTCAAACAAATATTTTTGTCCATTGATTGCCCTTCTGTATTCTGTTAGTGTTGCATTCCTTTTGTTATCTAGTAATTTTGTTATGAACTTGATAATGAGTTTTTAAAAAAACAGCAACCATAGACTTAACTATGTGAATTCCAATTTTGCTTTATCATGCACATTGGTCTTTTGATGTTGTCCCTAGAAACTTAAGTCTTGCACTGAATTTATACATTTTGCTTTGAAAACAAAATATTGTAAAAAAAAAATTTTAAATCAAAATTTGCATTTTCAGATTATGAAAGGGTCTTCGGATCACCCAGAAAGCATGATATTGCATTATTTCTTCTATAACTTCTTGGGCCTTCAGTGGCTCCAAAACCCTGCATAAATTTTTTGGACTCGCTCCGATCGGCAACTTCTGTTTCTACTTCTAATTCTATCAATACGCGGCAACCATCAATAAGTTGATTAGTTTGGCAATACTTTTTAAAGAGGCTAGTTACAACCAAACTTTAATACAATGCATGTATGCAATATATGTATATGCAGTTGGGAATAAAAAAAAAAGCCTGATTCATTTCTGCAGAGGATGATAATTAATTCTGATTAAATGGTACATAATGACTTGACTATTATAATAATACATGTATTATTTATAATAAACAAATCATTTAAAAATTTTATGTTTTCGAATATCATAAATATAGTTGTGAAAATGAATAATCAGTCCCTTGCTTTAATAGTGCAGCAAAATAAATAATCTGTCCTCATATTTTTAAAAAATAAATAACTCCTGCCCCCCCCTCCTCCCCAGAATATAAAATGATCGTCCCCTTAAGAAAAGTATGGAGTGCCAAGAACATCTCAAGAAGCACAAAAAATGAAAATTTTCAATTCCAACGTAAAATCAGTGTTCTTGTATGGATCAGAGACCATGGAGAACAACTAAAACAATGTTGTCTAGACTCCAAAGGTTCATCAACAACTGCCAAAGGAGATTCATGAACATCAGATGGTTCGACAAAGTAAGAAATGGAAGTCTATGGAAAAGAGCTAAACAAAAGCCTATTGGCATCCAAATCAAGAAAATAAAATGGGTATGGATAGGCCACACACTGCGAAAAAACAACAAACAGCATTACAAGGCAGGCACTTTAGACAGTGGAATCCTCAAGGAAAAAGAAACAGAGGACGATCAAGAAACACCTGGCGCAGGGACACATAATCTGAAATAACACAGCAAGGATACAACTGGAACACCTTAGAAAAGCTGCGCTAAATCGAGTTAGATGGAGAGAGTTCGTCAATTGCCTATGCTTCCCGATGGAGCCAAGGGCCTAAGTAAATAAGAAAGTTAGTATTGTCTTGTAAATACAGAGATACTGAACATATTTTATTTAATGTAAAGTTATATGAAACCAGTGACTGGTGAAAAATAATGTTAAACCAATTATTGAACCAATGCATGCATATAT